>NC_134830.1:7127308-7223881 GCF_004210375.1 Tachypleus tridentatus | reverse complement strand
AGTATTCAGTAAAGAAAGAAATACATGAGAGTTATTCAGTAAAGAAAAAAAGAGTATTCAGTAAAGAAAGAAATATTCAGAGTATTCAGTAAAGAAAGAAATACATGAGAGTATTCAGTAAAGAAAGAAATACATGAGAGTATTCAGTAAAGAAAGAAATACATACAGTATTCAGAGAAAGAAATACATGAGAGTATTCAGTAAAAAGAAAAAAGAAATACATGAGAGTATTCAGTAAAGAAAGAAATACATGAGAGTATTCAGTAAAAAAGAAATACATGAGAGTATTCAGTAAAGAAAGAAATACATGAGAGTATTCAGTAAAGAAAGAAATACATGAGAGTATTCAGTAAAGAAAGAAATACATGAGAGTAAAAGAAATACATGAGAGTATTCAGTAAAGAAAAAAATACATGAGAGTATTCAGTAAAGAAAGAAATACATGAGAGTTCATTCAGTAGAAGAAAAGAAATACATGAGTAGTATACATGAGAGTTCAGTAAAGAAAGAAATACATGAGAGTATTCAAGAAATACATGAGAGTATTCAGTAAAGAAAGAAATACATGAGAGTATTCAGTAAGAAAGAAATACATGAGAATTCAGTAAGAAATACATGAGAGTATTCAGTAAAGAAAGAAATACATAAAGAAAGAAATACATGAGAGTATTCAGTAAAAAAGAAATACATGAGAGTATTCAGAAATGAGAGTATTCAGTAAAGAAAGAAATACATTATTCAGTAAAGAAAATAAATACATGAGAGTACAGTGAAAGTGAAAGAAAGAAATACATGAGAGTATTCAGTAAAGAAATACATGAGAGTATTCAGTAAAGAAAAAAATACATGTTCAGTAAAGAAAGAAATACATGAGAGTATTCAGTAAAGAAAGAAATACATGAGAGTAAGTAGAAGTAAAGAAAGAAATACATGAGAGTATTCAGTAAAGAAAGAAATACATGAGAGTATTCAGTAAAGAAAGAAATACATGAGAGTATTCAGTATTCAGTAAAGAAAGAAATACATGAGAGTATTCAGTAAAGAAATACATGATACATGAGTAAAAGAAAGAAATACATGAGAGTATTCAGTAAAGAAAGAAATACATGAGAGTATTCAGTAAAGAAATACATGAGAATTCAGTACATGAGAGTATTCAGTAAAGAAAAAATACATGAGAGTATTCAGTGAAGAAAAGAAATACATGAGAGTATTCAGTAAAGAAAGAAATACATGAGAGTATTCAGTAGAGAAAGAAATACATGAGAGTATTCAGTAAAGAAAGAAATACATGAGAGTATTCAGTAATAAAAGTAAAAAAGAAAGAAATACATGAGAGTATTCAGTAAAGAAAAAAATACATGAGAGAATTCAGAGAGTAAGTAAAGAAAGAAATATATGAGAGTTTTCAGTAGAGAATAGATACATGAAAACATTCAGTAGACAAAGAAATACATGAGAGAGTTCAGGAAAGAAAAAAATACATGAGAGTTCAGTAAAGAAAATATACATGAGAGTATTCAGTAAAGAAAGAAAAAATACATGAGAGTATTCAGTGGAGAAAGAAATACATGAGAGTATTCAGTGGAAAAAAATACATGAGAGTATTCAGCAGAAAAAGATATACATGAGAGTGTTCAATAAAGAAAAAATACGTGAGATTATTCAGTAAAGAAAGAAATATATGAGAGTGTTCAGTAAAGAAAGAAATACATGAGAGTGTTCAGTAAAGAAAGAAATGCATGGTAGTATTTAGTAAAGAAAGGAATACATGAGAGTGTTCATTAAAAAAAGAAATACATGAGAGTATTCAGTAAAGAAAAAAGAAATACATGAAAATGATCAGTAAAGAAAAAAAATACATGAGAGTATTTAGTAAAGAAAGGAATACATGAGAGTGTTCATTAAAAAAATACATGAAAGTATTCAGTAAAGAAAGAAATACATGAGAGTATTCAGTAAAGAAAGAAATACATGAGAGTGTTCAGTAAAGAAAGAAATGCATGAGAGTATTCAGTGAAAAAAAGAAATACATGAGAGTGTTCAGTAAAGAAAAAATACGTGAAAGTGTTCAGAAAAGAAAAATATGCATCAGAGTGTTAAGAAAAGAAATAAATACGTGAGAGAATTCAGTAAAGAAAGAAATACATGAGAGTATTCAGTAAAGAAAGAAATACAAGATAGTATTGAATAAAGAAAGAAATAGATGAGAGTAATCAGTAAAAAAAATACATGAGGGTATTCAGTAGAGAAAGAAATACATGAGAGTATTCAGTGACGAAAAAAATACATGAGAGTGTTGAGTAAAAAAAAATACATGAGAGTACTCAGTAAGGAAAGAAATATATTAGACTATTCAGTAAAAAAAAATACATGAGAGTATTCAGTAAAGAAAGAAATACATGAGAGTGTTCAGTAAAGAAAGAAATACATGAAAGTAGTCAGTGAAGAAAGAAATACATGAGAGAGGTAAGTAAAGAAACAAATACATAATAGTATTCAAAAAAAGAAGAAATACATGAGAGTATTTAGTAAAGAACGAAATTTATCAGAGTATTCAGTGGAGAAAGAAATACATCAGAGTATTCAGTAGAGAAAGAAATACATGAGAATATTCAGTAGAGAAAGAAATCAATGGGATTATTCAGTACAGAAAGAAATACATGATAGTATTCAGTAGATAAAGAATTTCATGAGAATATTCTGCGGAGAAGGAAATACATGAGAGTATTCAGTAGAGAAAGAAATATATGAGGGTATTCAGAAAAGAAAATATACATGAGAATGTTCAGTAAAGAAAGAATTTAATCAGAGTAATCAGTAAAGAAAGAAATACAGGAGAGTACTCAGAGAAAAAAGAAATACATGAGAGAGTTAAGTAAAGAAAGAAATACATGAGAGTATTCAGTAAAAAACGAAATGCATGAGAGTATTCAGTAAAGAAACAAATACATGAGAGTGTTAAGTAAAGAAAGAAATACAAGAGAGTATTCAATAAAGAAAGAAATACATGAGTGTATTCAGTAAAAAAATATACATGAGAGTGTTCAGTAAGGAAAAAATACATGAGAGTATTCAGTAAAGAAAGAAATTCTTTAGAGTATTCAGTGAAGAAAGAAATACATGAGAGTAAATAGTAGAGAAAGAAATACATGTGAGTATTCTGTAAAGAAAGAAATGCATGAGAGATTTCAGTAAAGAGAGAAATAATGAGAGTATTCAGTAAAAAAAGAAGTACGTAAGAGTGTTCAGTAAAAAAAGAAATACATGAGAGTGTTCAGTAAAGAAAGAAATAATGAGAGTAGTCAGTAAAAAAAGAAATACATGAGATTATTCAGCAAGGAAAGAAATTCATCAGAATATTCAGTAGAGAAAGAAATACATGAGTGTATTCAGTAGAGAAATAAATAAATAAGAGTATTCAGTAAAGAAAGAAAAATATGAGAGTATTCTGTGGAGAAAAAAAATAATGAGAGTATTCAGTGAAGAAAGAAATACATGAGAGTATTCAGTGGAGAAAGAAATACATGAGGGGGTTCAGTAGAGAAAGAAATACCAGAGAGTATTCAGTAAAGAAAGAAATACATGAGAGTATTCATAAAAGAAAGACATAAATGAGAGTATTCAGTAAAGAAAATATACATGAGAGAATTCAGAAAAATGAAATATATGAGAGTTTTCAGTAGAGAATAGATACATGAAAACATTCAGTAGACAAAGAAATACATGAGAGAGTTCAGGAAAGAAAAAAATACATGAGAGTTCAGTAAAGAAAATATACATGAGAGTATTCAGTAAAGAGAGAAATACAATAGAGTATTCAGTGGAGAAAAAAATAAATGAGATTATTCAGCAGAAAAAGAAATACATGAGAGTGTTCAATAAAGAAAAAATACGTGAGAGTATTCAGTAAAGAAAGAAATACATGAGAGTGTTCAGTAAAGAAAGAAATACATGAGAGTATTCAGTAAAGAAAGAAATACATGAGAGTATTCAGTAAAGAAAGAAATACATGAGAGTGTTCAGTAAAAAAAGAAATACATGAGAGTGTTCAGTGAAGAAAGAAATACGTTAAAATGATCTGTAAAGAAAAAATAAATGAGAGTATTTAGTAAAGAAAGGAATACATGAGAGTGTTCATTAAAAAAATACATGAAAGTATTCAGTAAAGAAAGAAATACATGAGAGTATTCAGTAAAGAAAGAAATACATGAGAGTGTTCAGTAAAGAAAGAAATACATGAGAGTATTAAGTGAAAAAAGAAATACATGAGAGTGTTCAGTAAAGAAAGAAATACATGAGAGTATTCATAAAAAGAAGAAATACATGAGAATATTCAGTAAAGAAAGAATTTCATCAGAGTAATCAGTAAAAAAAGAAATACATGAGAGTATTCAGTAAAGAAAGAAATACATGAGAGTATTCAGTGAAGAAAGAAATACATGAGAGTGTTCAGTAAAGAAAGAAATACATGAGAGTATTCATTAAAGAAAGACATAAATGAGAGTATTCAGTAAAGAAAATATACATGAGAGAATTCAGAAAAATGAAATATATGAGAGTTTTCAGTAGAGAATAAATACATGAAAACATTCAGTAGAAAAAAAATACATGAGAGAGTTCAGGAAAGAAAAAAATACATGAGAGTTCAGTAAGGAAAATATACATGAGAGTATTCAGTAAAGAGAGAAATACAATAGAGTATTCAGTGGAGAAAAAAATAAATGAGATTATTCAGCAGAAAAAGAAATACATGAGAGTGTTCAATAAAGAAAAAATACATGAGAGTATTCAGTAAAGAAAGAAATACATGAGAGTATTCAGTAAAGAAAGAAATACATGAGAGTGTTCAGTAAAGAAAGAAATACATGAGAGTATTCAGTAAAGAAAGAAATACATGAGAGTGTTCAGTAAAAAAAATACATGAGAGTGTTCATTAAAAAAATACATGAAAGTATTCAGTAAAGAAATAAATACATGAGAGTATTCAGTAAAGAAAGAAATACATGAGAGTGTTCAGTGAAAAAAGAAATACGTTAAAATGATCTGTAAAGAAAAAATAAATGAGAGTATTTAGTAAAGAAAGAAATACATGAGAGTGTTCAGTAAAGAAAGAAATACATGAGAGTATTCAGTAAAAAAAGAAATACATGAGAGTATTCAGTAAAGAAAGAAATACATGAGAGTATTCAGAAAAAGAAGAAATACATGAGAATATTCAGTAAAGAAAGAATTTCATCAGAGTAATCAGTGGAGAAAGAAATACAGGAGAGTATTCAGTAGAGAAAAAATACATGAGAGTATTCAGTAAAGAAAATATTCATGAGAGTTGTAAGTAAAGAAAAAATGCATTAAAGTGATCAGTAAAGATAGAAATACGAGAGAGTATTCAGTGGAGAAAAAATACATGTGAGTGTTCAGTAAAGAATGAAATGCATGAGAGTACTTAGAGAAGAAAGAAATACATGAGAGAGTTAAGTAAAGAAAGAACCACATAATAGTATTCAAAAAAAGAAGAAATACATGAGAGTATTCAGTAAAGAACGAAATTCATCAGAGTATTCAGTGAAGAAATAAATAAATCAGAGTATTCAGTAAAGAAAAAAATTACATTAGAGCATTCAGTAAAAAAGAAATGCATGAGATTATTTAGTAGAGAAAGAAATACATGAGAATATTCAGTAAAGAAAGAAATTCATCAGAGTAATCAGTGGAGAAAGAAATACATGAGAGTATTCATTTAAGAAATAAATACATGAGAGTATTCAGTAGAGAAAGAAATATATGAGGGTATTCAGTAAAAAAAATATACATGAGAATTTTCAGTAAGGAAAAAAATGCATGAGAGTGTTCAGTAAAGATAGACATACAAGAGAGTATTTAGTAAAGAAAGAAATACATGAGAGAGTTCAGTAAAGAAAGAAATTTATCAAAGTACTCAGGAAAGAAAGAAATACATGAGAGTATTCAGTGGAGAATGAAATACATGAGAGTATTCAGTGGAGAAAGAAATACATGAGAGCATTCAGTAGACAAAGAAATACATGAGAGTGTTCAGTAAAGAAAGAAATACATGAGGGTGTTCAGTAAAGAAAAAATACATGAGAGTATTCAGTAAAGAAAGAAATACATAAGAGTATTCAGTAAAATACGAAATGCATGAGAGTATTCAGTAAAGAAACAAATTCATCAGAGTATTCAGTGGAGGAAGAAATACATCAGAGTATTTAGTAGAGAAAGAAATTCATGAGAGTATTCAGTGGAGAAGGAAATACATGAGAGTATTCAGTAGAGAAAGAAATATATGAGGGTATTCAGAAAAGAAAATATACATGAGAATGTTCAGTAAAGAAAGAAATGCATGAGAGTATTCAATAAAGAAAGAAATACATAAGAGTTTTCAGTAAAGAAAGAAATACATGAGAGTGTTCAGTAAAGAATGAAATACATTAGAGTATTCAGTGAAGAACAAAATACATGAGATTATTTAGTAGAGAAAGAAATACATGAGAGTTTTCAGAAAAAGAAGAAATACATGAGAATATTCAGTAAAGAAAGAAATTCATCAGAGTAATCAGTGGAGAAAGAAATACATGAGAGTATTCAGTAGAGAAAGAAATACATGAGAGTATTCAGTAGAGTAAGAAGTACATGAGAGTATTTATTTAAGAAAGAAATACATGAGAGTATTCAGTAGAGAAAAAAATACATGGGAGTATTCAGTAGAGAAAGAAATATATGAGAGTATTCAGTAAAAAAAAAATACATGAGAGTTTTCAGTAAAGAAAAAAATGCATGAGAGTGTTCAGTAAAGATAGAAATACGAGAGAGTATTCAGTGGAGAATGAAATACATGAGAGTATTCAGTGGAGAAAGAAATATATTAGATCATTCAGTAAAGAAAGAAATACATGATGGTGTTCAGTAAAGAGTAAATACATGTGAGTGTTCAGTAAAGAAAAAAATACATGAGAGTATTCAGTAAAAAACGAAATGCATGAGAGTATTCAGTAAAGAAACAAATACATGAGAGGTTCAGTAGAGAAAGAAATACCAGAGAGTATTCAGTAAAGAAAGAAACACATGAGAGTATTCTTAAAAGAAAGACATACATGAGAGTATTCAGTAAAGAAAATATACATGAGAGAATTCAGAAAAAATAAGATATATGAGAGTTTTCAGTAGCGAAAAAATTAATAAAAGCATTAAGTAGACAAAGAAATACATGAGAGAGTTCAGGAAAGAAAAAATACATGAGAGTGTTCATTAAAGAAAAAAATGCATGAGAGTGTTCAGTTCTGATAGAAATACTTGAGAGTATTTAGTAAAGAAAATATACATGAAAGTATTCAGTAAAGAAAGAAATACATTAGAGTATTCAGTGGAGAAAAAATACATGAGATTATTCAGGAGAGAGAAAAAAATACATGAGAGTGTTCAATAAAGAAAAAAATACGTGAGAGTATTCAGTAAAGAAAGAAATATATGAGAGTGTTCAGTAGAGAAAGAAATACATAATAGTATTCAAAAAAAGAAGAAATACATGAGAGTGTTTAGTAAAGAACGAAATTCATCAGAGTATTCAGTAGGGAAAAAAATACATGAGAGTATTTAGTAAAGAACGAAATTCATCAGAGTATTTAGTGGAGAAAAAATACATAAGAGTATTCAGTAGAGAAAGAAATCAATGTGAGTATTCAGTAAAGAAAGAAATATATGATAGTATTCAGTAAAGAAAAGAAATACATGAGAGTATTCAGTAGAGAAAGAAATTCATGAGAGTATTCAGTGGAGAAAGAAATACATGAGAGTATTCAGTAGAGAAAGAAATACATGAGAGTATTCAGTAGAGTAAGAAGTACATGAGAGTATTTATTTAAGAAAAAAATGCATGAAAGTATTCAGAAGAGAAGAAAATACATGAGAATATTCAGTAAAGAAAGAATTTAATCAGAGTAATCAGTAAAGAAAGAAATACAGGAGAGTACTCAGAGAAAAAAGAAATACATGAGAGAGTTAAGTAAAGAAAGAAATACATGAGAGTATTCAGTAAAAAACGAAATGCATGAGAGTATTCAGTAAAGAAACAAATTCATGAGAGTGTTAAGTAAAGAAAGAAATACAAGAGAGTATTCAATAAAAAAAGAAATACATGAGTGTATTCAGTAAAAAAATATACATGAGAGTGTTCAGTAAAGAAAGAAATACATGAGAGTATTCAGTGAAGAAAGAAATACATGAGAGTATACAGTAAAGAAAGAAATACATGTGAGTATTCTGTAAAGAAAGAAATGCATGAGAGATTTCAGTAAAGAAAGAAATACATGAGAGTATTCAGTAAAAAAAGAAGTACGTAAGAGTGTTCAGTAAAAAAAGAAATACATGAGAGTGTTCAGTAAAGAAAGAAATACATGAAAGTATTCAGTAAAGAAAGAAATTCATCAGAGTATTCAGTAGAGAAAGAAATTGATGAGAGTATTCATTGGATAAAGAAATACATGAGAGTATTCAGTACAGAAAGAAATACATGAGTGTATTCAAAAAAAATATACATGAGAGTGTTCAGTAAGGATAAAAATACATGAGAGTATTCAGTAAAGAAAGAAATTCTTTAGAATATTCAGAGAAGAAAGAAATACATGAGAGTATTCAGTAAAAAACGAAATGCATGAGAGTATTCAGTAAAGAAACAAATTCATGAGAGTGTTAAGTAAACAAAGAAATACAAGAGAGTATTCAATAAAGAAAGAAATACATGAGTGTATTCAGTAAAAAAATATACATTAGAGTGTTAAGTAAAGAAAGATATACAAGAGAGTATTCACTGAAGAAAGAAATTCTTTAGAATATTCAGAGAAGAAAGAAATACATGAGAGTATACAGTAGAGAAAGAAATACATGTGAGTATTCTGTAAAGAAAGAAATGCATGAGAGATTTCAGTAAAGAAAGAAATACATGAAAGTATTCAGTAAAAAAAAAAGTACGTGAGAGTATTCAGTAAAGAAAGAAATACGTGAAAGTTCTCATTGAAGAAAGAAATACATGAGAGTGTTCAGTAAAGAAAGAAATACATGAGAGTATTCAGTAAAAAAAGAAATACATGAGAGTATTCAGTAAAGAAAGAAATTCATGAGAGTATTCAGTAGAGAAAGAAATACATGAGTGTATTCAGTAGAGAAAGAAATACATGAGAGTATTCAATAGAGAAATAAATAAATAAGAGTATTCAGTAAAGAAAGAAAAACATGAGAGTATTCTGTGGAGAAAAAAATTTATGAGAGTATTCTGTGGTTAAAAAAAAATACATGAGTGTATTCTGTGGAGAAAAAAAATTATGAGAGTATTCAGTGAAGAAAGAAATACATGAGAGTATTCAGTGGAGAAAGAAATACATGAGAGTATTCAGTAAAGAAAGAAATACATGAGAGTGTTCAGTAAGGAAAAAATACATGAGAGTATTCAGTAGAAAAAGAAATACATGAAAGTATTCAGTAAAAAAAGAAATACATGAGAGTATTCAGTGAAGAAAGAAATACATGAGAGTATTCAGTAAAAAAAGAAATACATGAGAGTATTCAGTAAAGAAAGAAATACATGAAAGTATTCAGTAAAGAAAGAAATACTTGAGAGTGTTCAGTAAAGAAAGAAATACATGAGAGTACTGAGTAAAAAAAAATACATGAGAGTATTCAGTAAAAAAATACATGAGAGAATACAGTAGAGAAAGAAATACATTAGAGTATTCAGTAAAAAAAGAAATACATGAGATTCAGAGATTTAGTAAATAAAAAAGATGAGAGTATTCAGTAAAGAAAGAAATATTTAAGAGTATTCAGTAAAAAAAAAAAATACATGAGATTATTCAGTAAAGAAAGAAATTCATCAGAGTATTCAATGGAGAAAAAAAATACATGAGAGTATTCAGTAAAGAAATAAATAAATGAGAGTGTTCAATAAGGAAAAAATACATGAGAGTATTCAGTAAAGAAAGAAATTTATCAAAGTATTCAATGAAAAACAAATACATGAGAGTATTCAGTAGATCATAAAATACATGAGAGTTTTCGGTAAAGAAAGAAGTACATGAGAGTATTCAGTAGAGAAAGAAATACATGAAAGTATACAGTGGAGAAAAAATACATGAGAGTATTCAGTAAACAAATAAATAAATGAGAGTGTTCAATAATGAAAAAATTACATGAGAGTATTCAGTAAAGAACGAAATTTATCAAAGTATTCAGTGAGAAAATAAATACATGAGAGTATTCAGTAGAGAAAGAAATACATGAGAGTGTTCAGTAAAGAAAGAAATACATGAGAGTGTTCAGTAAAAAAAAATACATAAGAGTGTTCAGTAAAAAAAAAAGAAATACATGAGAGTATTCAGTAAAGAAAAAAAAAAATACATGAGAGTATTCAGTAAAGAAAGAAATACATGAAAGTTCTCAGTGAAGAAAGAAATACATGAGAGTATTCAGTAGAGAAAGAAATACATGAGAGTGTTCAGTAAAAAAAATCAATGAAATACATGAAGTATGAGAGTATTCAGTAAAGAAAGGAATTCATTAGAGTATTCAGTGGAGAAAAAAATACATAAGAGTATTCAGTAGAGAAAAGAAATATATAAGGGTATTCAGTAAAGAAAATATACATGAGAGTGTTTAGTAAAGAAAAAATGCATGAGAGTGTTCAGTAAAGAAAGAAATACATGAGAGTGTTGAGTAAAGAAAGAAATACATGAGAGTATTCAGTAAAAAAAACATGAAATACATGAGATTATTCAGTAAAGAAAGAAATTCATCAGAGTATTCAGTAGAGAAAAAAATACATGAGAGTATTCAGTAGAGAAAGAAATACATGAGAGTATTCAGTATAGAAAGAAATACATGAGATATTCAGTGAAGAAAGAAATACATGAGAGTATTCAGTAGAGAAAGAAATACATGAGAGTATTCAGTAAAAAAAGAAATACATGAGAGTATTCAGTAAAGAAAAAAATTCATGAGAGTATTCAGTAGAGAAAGAAATACATGAGAGTGTTAATTAAAAAAGACATACATGAGAGTATTTAGTAGAGAAATAAATATATGAGAGTATTCAGTAAAAAAAAGAAATACATGAGAGTATTCAGTAAAGAAAGGAATTCATTAGAGTATTCAGTGGAGAAAAAAATACATGAGAGTATTCAGTAGAGAAAGAAATATACAAGGGTATTCAGTAAAGAAAATATACATGAGAGTGTTCAGTAAAGAAAAAAATACATGAGAGTGTTCAGTAAAGAAAGAAATACAGAGAGTATTCAGTAAAGAAAGAAATACATGAGAGTATTCAGTAAAAAAAGAAATACATGAGAATGTTCAGTAAAGAAAGAAATATATAAGAGTATTCATAAAAAAAAAGAAATACATGAGAGTATTCAGTAAAGAAAGAAATACATGAGAGTATTCAGTAGAGAAAGAAATACATGAGAGTATTCAGTAGAGAAAAAATACATGAGAGTGTTCAGTAAAAAAAATACATGAGAGTGTTCAGTAAAGAAAAAAAATGCATGAGAGTGTTCAGTAAAGAAAGAAATACATGAGAGTGTTCAGTAAAGAAAGAAAGAAATACATGAGAGTATTCAGTGAAGAAAGAAATACATGACAGTGTTTAGTAGAGAGAAAATACATGAGAGTGTTGAGTAAAGAAAGAAATACATGAGAGTATTCAGTAAAGAAAGAAATACGTGAAAGTTCTCAGTGAAGAAAGAAATACATGAGAATGTTCAGTAGAGAAAGAAATACATGAGAGTGTTCAGTAAAGAAAGAAATACATGAGAGTATTCAGTAAAAAAAAAAGAAATACATGAAATTATTCAGTAAATAAAGAAATACATCAGAGTATTCAGTGAAGAAAGAAATACATGAGAGTATTCAGTAAAAAAAATAAATACATGAGAGTGTTCAGTAAAGAAAGAAATACATGAAAGTATTCAGTAAAGAAAGAAATACATGAGAGTGTTCAGTAAAGGAAGAAATACATGAGTTTACTGAGTAAAAAAAAATACATGAGAGTATTCAGTAAAAAAAAATACATGAGAGAATTCAGTAGAGAAAGAAATACATAAGAGTATTCAGTAAAAAAAGGAAATACATGAGATATTTAGTATGGAAAATACATGAGAGTATTCAGTAAAGAAAGAAATATTTAAGAGTATTCAGTAAAAAAATAAATACATGAGATTATTCAGTAAAGAAAGAAATTCGTCAGAGTATTTAATGGAGAAAAAAATACATGAGAGTATTCAGTAAAGAAATAAATAAATGAGAGTGTTCAATAAGGAAAAAAATACATGAGAGTATTCAGTAAAGAAAGAAATTTTCAAAGTATTCAGTGAAAAACAAATACATGAGAGTATTCAGTAGATCATAAAATACATGAGAGTTTTCGGTAAAGAAAGAAGTACATGAGAGTATTCATTAGAGAAAGAAATACATGAAAGTATATAGTGGAGAAAAAATACATGAGAGTATTCAGTAAACAAATAAATAAATGAGAGTGTTCAATAATGAAAAAATTACATGAGAGTATTCAGTAAAGAATGAAATTTATCAAAGTATTCAGTGAGAAAATAAATACATGAGAGTATTCAGTAGATAATGAAATACATGAGAGTATTCGGTAAAGAAAGAAATACATGAAAGCATTCAGTAAAGAATGAAATACGTAAGAGTGTTCCGTAAAAAAAAAGAAATACATGAGAGTGTTCAGTAAAGAAAAAATACATGAGAGTATTCAGTAAAGAAAGAAATACATGAAAGTTCAGTGAAGAAAGAAATACATGAGAGTGTTCAGGGAGGAAAGAAATACATGAGAGTGTTCAGTAAAAAAAGAAATACATGAGAGTATTCAGTGAAGAAAGGAATTCTTTAGAGTATTCAATGGAGAAAAAATACATAATAGTATTCAGTAGAGAAAGAAATATATAAGGGTATTCAGTAAAGAAAATATACATGAGAGTGTTTAGTAAAGAAAAAATGCATGAGTGTTCAGTAAAGAAAGAAATACGAGAGAGTATTCAGTAAAGAAAGAAATACATGAGAGTATTCAGTAAAAAAAGAAATGCATGAGAATGTTCAGTAAAGAAAGAAATATATAAGAGTATTCATAAAAAAAGAAATACATGAGAGTATTCAGTAAAGAAAGAAATACATGAGTGTATTCAGTAGAGAAAGAAATACATGAGAGTATTCAGTAGAGAAAAATATACATGAGAGTGTTCAGTAAAAAAAATACATGAGAGTGTTCAGTAAAGAAAAAAATATGCATGAGAGTGTTCAGTAAAGAAAGAAATACATGAGAGTGTTGAGTAAAGAAAGAAATACATGAGAGTATTCAGTAAAAAAAGAAATACATGAGATTATTCAGTAAAGAAAGAAATTCATCAGAGTATTCAGTAGAGAAAAAAATACATGAGAGTATTCAGTAGAGAAAGAAATACATGAGAGTATTCAGTAAAGAAAGAAATACATGAGAGTATTCAGTGAAGAAAGAAATACATGAGAGTATTCAGTAGAGAAAGAAATACATGAGAGTATTCAGTAAAAAAAGAAATACATGAGAGTATTCAGTAAAGAAAAAAATTCATGAGAGTATTCAGTAGAGAAAGAAATACATGAGAGTATTAATTAAAAAAGACATACATGAGAGTATTTAGTAGAGAAATAAATATATGAGAGTATTCAGTAAAAAAAGAAATACATGAGAGTATTCAGTAAAGAAAGGAATTCATTAGAGTATTCAGTGGAGAAAAAATACATGAGAGTATTCAGTAGAGAAAGAAATATTTAAGGGTATTCAGTAAAGAAAATATACATGAGAGTGTTCAGTAAAGAAAAAATGCATGAGAGTGTTCAGTAAAGAAAGAAATACGAGAGAGTATTCAGTAAAGAAAGAAATACATGAGAGTATTGAGTAAAAAAAGAAATGCATGAGAATGTTCAGTAAAGAAAGAAATATATAAGAGTATTCATAAAAAAAGAAATACATGAGAGTATTCAGTAAAGAAAGAAATACATGAGTGTATTCAGTAGAGAAAGAAATACATGAGAGTATTCAGTAGAGAAAAATATACATGAGAGTGTTCAGTAAAAAAAATACATGAGAGTGTTCAGTAAAGAAAAAAATGCATGAGAGTGTTCAGTAAAGAAAGAAATACATGAGAGTGTTCAGTAAAGAAAGAAATGCATGAGACTACTCACTGAAGAAAGAAATACATGACAGTGTTTAGTAGAGAGAAAATACATGAGAGTGTTGAGTAAAGAAAGAAATACATGAGAGTATTCAGTAAAAAAAGAAATACATGAGATTATTCAGTAAAGAAAGAAATTCATCAGAGTATTCAGTGAAGAAATAAATACATGAGAGTATACAGTAAAGAAAGAAATACATGAGAGTATTCAGTAAAGAAAGTAGTACGTAAGAGTGTTCAGTAAAAAAATAAATACATGAGAGTGTTTGGTAAAGAAAGAAATACATGAGAGTATTCAGTAAAGAAAGAAATACGTGAAAGTTCTCAGTGAAGAAAGAAATACATGAGAATGTTCAGAAGAGAAGGAAATACATGAGAGTGTTCAGTAAAGAAAGAAATACATTAGAGTATTCAGTAAAAAAAGAAATACATGATATTATTCAGTAAAGAAAGAAATTCATCAGAGTTTTCAGTGAAGAAAGAAATACATGAGAGTATTCAGTAAAAAAGAAATACATGAGAGTATTTAGTAAAGAAAGAAATACATGAGAGTATTCAGTAAAGAAAGAAATACATGAGAGTATTCAGTAAAGGAAGAAATACATGAGTTTATTCAGTAAAAAAAAAATACATGAGAGTATTCAGTAAAAAAATAATACATGAGAGAATTCAGTAGAGAAAGAAATACATGAGAGTATTCAGTAAAAAAAAAAAATACATGAGATATTCAGTAAAGAAAAAATACATGAGAGTATTCAGTAAAGAAAGAAATATTTAAGAGTATTCAGTAAAAAAAATACATGAGATTATTCAGTAAAGAAAGAAATACATCATCAGAGTATTTAATGGAGAAAAAAATACATGAGAGTATTCAGTAAAGAAATAAATAAATGAGAGTGTTCAATAAGGAAAAAAATACATGAGAGTATTCAGTAAAGAAAGAAATTTTTCAAAGTATTCAGTGAAAAACAAATACATGAGAGTATTCAGTAGATCATAAAATACATGAGAGTTTTCGGTAAAGAAAGAAGTACATGAGAGTATTCAGTAGAGAAAGAAATACATGAAAGTATATAGTGGAGAAAAAAAATACATGAGAGTATTCAGTAAAGAAATAAATAAATGAGAGTGTTCAGTAATGAAAAAAAATACATGAGAGTATTCAGTAAAGAATGAAATTTATCAAAGTATTCAGTGAGAAAATAAATACATGAGAGTATTCAGTAGATAATGAAATACATGAGAGTATTCGGTAAAGAAAGAAATACATGAAAGCATTCAGTAAAGAATGAAATACATGAGAGTATTCAGTAAAGAAAGAAGCACATAAGAGTGTTCAGTAAAAAAAAAAAAATACATGAGAGTGTTCAGTAAAGAAAAAAATACATGAGAGTATTCAGTAAAGAAAAAATACATGAAAGTTCTCAGTGAAGAAAGAAATACATGAGAGTGTTCAGGAGAGAAATACATGAGAGTGTTCAGTAAAAAAAAAAATACATGAGAGAGTATTCAGTGAAGAAAGGAATTCATTAGAGTATTCAATGGAGAAAAAAATACATAATAGTATTCAGTAGAGAAAGAAATATATGAGGGTATTCAGTAAAGAAAATATACATGAGAGTGTTTAGTAAAGAAAAAATGCATGAGTGTTCAGTAAAGAAAGAAATACAAGAGAGTATTCAGTAAAGAAAGAAATACATGAGAGTATTCAGTAAAAAAAGAAATGCATGAGAATGTTCAGTAAAGAAAGAAATATATAAGAGTATTCATAAAAAAGAAATACATGAGAGTATTCAGTAAAGAAAGAAATACATGAGTGTATTCAGTAGAGAAAGAAATACATGAGAGTATTCAGTAGAGAAAAATATACATGAGAGTGTTCAGTAAAAAAAATACATGAGAGTGTTCAGTAAAGAAAAAAATGCATGAGAGTGTTCAGTAAAGAAAGAAATACATGAGAGTGTTGAGTAAAGAAAGAAATACATGAGAGTATTCAGTAAAAAAAGAAATACATGAGATTATTCAGTAAAGAAAGAAATTCTTCAGAGTATTCAGTAGAGAAAAAAATACATGAGTTTATTCAGTAGATAAAGAAATACATGAGAGTATTCAGTAAAGAAAGAAATTCATCAGAGTATTCAGTGAAGAAAGAAATACATGAGAGTATTCAGTAGAGAAAGAAATACATGAGAGTATTCAGTAAAAAAAGAAATACATGAGAGTATTCAGTAAAGAAAAAAATTCATGAGAGTATTCAGTAGAGAAAGAAATACATGAGAGTATTAATTAAAAAAGACATACATGAGAGTATTTAGTAGAGAAATAAATATATGAGAGTATTCAGTAAAAAAAGAAATACATGAGAGTATTCAGTAAAGAAAGGAATTCTTTAGAGTATTCAGTGGAGAAAAAATACATGAGAGTATTCAGTAGAGAAAGAAATATTTAAGGGTATTCAGTAAAGAAAATATACATGAGAGTGTTCAGTAAAGAAAAAATGCATGAGAGTGTTCAGTAAAGAAAGAAATACGAGAGAGTATTCAGTAAAGAAAGAAATACATGAGAGTATTCAGTAAAAAAAGAAATGCATGAGAATGTTCAGTAAAGAAAGAAATATATAAGAGTATTCAGTAAAAAAAAAAAATACATGAGAGTATTCAGTAAAGAAAGAAATACATGAGAGTATTCAGTAGAGAAAGAAATACATGAGAGTATTCAGTAGAGAAAAATATACATGAGAGTGTTCAGTAAAAAAAATACATGAGAGTATTCAGTAAAGAAAAAAATACATGAGAGTGTTCAGTAAAGAAAGAAATACATGAGAGTGTTCAGTAAAGAAAGAAATACATGAGAGTATTCAGTAAAGAAAGAAATACATGAGAGTATTCAGTAGAGAGAAAATACATGAGAGTGTTCAGTAAAGAAAGAAATACATGAGAGTATTCAGTAAAAAAAGAAATACATGAGATTATTCAGTAAAGAAAGAAATTCATCAGAGTATTCAGTGAAGAAAGAAATACATGAGAGTATTCAGTAAAGAAAGAAATACATGAGAGTATTCAGTAAAGAAAGAAATACATGAGTGTATTCAGTAAAAAAATAAATACATGAGAGTGTTTGGTAAAGAAAGAAATACATGAGAGTATTCAGTAAAGAAAGAAATACGTGAAAGTTCTCAGTGAAGAAAGAAATACATGAGAATGTTCAGAAGAGAAGGAAATACATGAGAGTGTTCAGTAAAGAAAGAAATACATTAGAGTATTCAGTAAAAAAAGAAATACATGAAATTATTCCGTAAATAATGAAATTCATCAGAGTATTCAGTGAAGAAAGGAATACATGAGAGTATTCAGTAAAAAAAGAAATACATGAGAGTGTTGAGTAAAGAAAGAAATACGTGAAAGTATTCAGTAAAGAAAGAAATACTTGAGAGTGTTAAGTAAAGGAAGAAATACATGAGTTTACTGAGTAAAAAAAATACGTGAGAGTATTCAGTAAAAAAATACATGAGAGAATACAGTAGAGAAAGAAATACATTAGAGTATTCAGTAAAAAAAGAAATACATGAGATATTTAGTATGGAAAAATACATGAGAGTATTCAGTAAAGAAAGAAATATTTAAGAGTATTCAGTAAAAAAATAAATACATGAGATTATTCAGTAAAGAAAGAAATTCGTCAGAGTATTCAATGGAGAAAAAAATACATGAGAGTATTCAGTAAAGAAATAAATAAATGAGAGTGTTCAATAAGGAAAAAAATACATGAGAGTATTCAGTAAAGAAAGAAATTTATCAAAGTATTCAGTGAAAAACAAATACATGAGAGTATTCAGTAGATCATAAAATACATGAGAGTTTTCGGTAAAGAAAGAAGTACATGAGAGTATTCAGTAGAGAAAGAAATACATGAAAGTATATAGTGGAGAAAAAATACATGAGAGTATTCAGTAAACAAATAAATAAATGAGAGTGTTCAATAATGAAAAAATTACATGAGAGTATTCAGTAAAGAATGAAATTTATCAAAGTATTCAGTGAGAAAATAAATACATGAGAGTATTCAGTAGATAATGAAATACATGAGAGTATTCGGTAAAGAAAGAAATACATGAAAGCATTCAGTAAAGAATGAAATACATGAGAGTATTCAGTAAAGAAAGAAGTACGTAAGAGTGTTCCGTAAAAAAAAAGAAATACATGAGAGTGTTCAGTAAAGAAAAAAATACGTGAGAGTATTCAGTAAAGGAAGAAATACGTGAAAGTTCTCATTGAAGAAAGAAATACATGAGAGTGTTCAGGAGAGGAGGAAATACATGAGAGTGTTCAGTAAAAAAAAGAAATACATGAGAGTATTCAGTGAAGAAAGGAATTCTTTAGAGTATTCAATGGAGAAAAAATACATAATAGTATTCAGTAGAGAAAGAAATATATAAGGGTATTCAGTAAAGAAAATATACATGAGAGTGTTTAGTAAAGAAAAAATGCATGAGTGTTCAGTAAAGAAAGAAATACGAGAGAGTATTCAGTAAAGAAAGAAATACATGAGAGTATTCAGTAAAGAAAGAAATACATGAGTGTATTCAGTAGAGAAAGAAATACATGAGAGTATTCAGTAGAGAAAAATATACATGAGAGTGTTCAGTAAAAAAAATACATGAGAGTGTTCAGTAAAGAAAAATATGCATGAGAGTGTTCAGTAAAGAAAGAAATACATGAGAGTGTTGAGTAAAGAAAGAAATACATGAGAGTATTCAGTAAAAAAAGAAATACATGAGATTATTCAGTAAAGAAAGAAATTCTTCAGAGTATTCAGTAGAGAAAAAAATACATGAGTTTATTCAGTAGATAAAGACATACATGAGAGTATTTAGTAGAGAAATAAATATATGAGAGTATTCAGTAAAAAAAGAAATACATGAGAGTATTCAGTAAAGAAAGGAATTCTTTAGAGTATTCAGTGGAGAAAAAATACATGAGAGTATTCAGTAGAGAAAGAAATAATAAGGGTATTCAGTAAAGAAAATATACATGAGAGTGTTCAGTAAAGAAAAAATGCATGAGAGTGTTCAGTAAAGAAAGAAATACGAGAGAGTATTCAGTAAAGAAAGAAATACATGAGAGTATTGAGTAAAAAAAGAAATGCATGAGAATGTTCAGTAAAGATAGAAATATATAAGAGTATTCATAAAAAAGAAATACATGAGAGTATTCAGTAAAGAAAGAAATACATGAGTGTATTCAGTAGAGAAAGAAATACATGAGAGTATCGAGTAGAGAAAAATATACATGAGAGTGTTCAGTAAAAAAAATACATGAGAGTGTTAAGTAAAGAAAAAAATGGATGAGAGTGTTCAGTAAAGAAAGAAATACATGAGAGTGTTCAGTAAAGAAAGAAATGCATGAGACTACTCACTGAAGAAAGAAATACATGACAGTGTTTTGTAGAGAGAAAATACATGAGAGTGTTGAGTAAAGAAAGAAATACATGAGAGTATTCAGTAAAAAAAGAAATACATGAGATTATTCAGTAAAGAAAGAAATTCATCAGAGTATTCAGTGAAGAAATAAATACATGAGAGTATACAGTAAAGAAAGAAATACATGAGAGTATTCAGTGAAGAAAGTAGTACGTAAGAGTGTTCAGTAAAAAAATAAATACATGAGAGTGTTTGGTAAAGAAAGAAATACATGAGAGTATTCAGTAAAGAAAGAAATACGTGAAAGTTCTCAGTGAAGAAAGAAATACATGAGAGTGTTCAGAAGAGAAGGAAATACATGAGAGTGTTCAGTAAAGAAAGAAATACATTAGAGTATTCAGTAGAGAAAGAAATACATGAGTGTATTCAGTAGATAAAGAAATACATGAGAGTATTCAGTAAAGAAAGAAATTCATCAGAGTATTTAGTAAAAAAAGAAATACATGAGAGTATTCAGTAAAGAAAGAAATTCATCAGAGTATTCAGTAGAGAAAGAAATACATGAGAGTATTAATTAAAAAAGACATACATGAGAGTGTTTAGTAGAGAAATAAATATATGAGAGTATTCAGTAAAAAAAGAAATACATGAGAGTATTCAGTAAAGAAAGGAATTCTTTAGAGTATTCAGTGGAGAAAAAATACATGAGAGTATTCAGTAAAGAAAGAAATACATGAGATTATTCAGTAAAGAAAGAAATTCATCAGAGTATTCAGTGAAGAAATAAATACATGAGAGTATACAGTAAAGAAAGAAATACATGAGAGTATTCAGTAAAGAAAGTAGTACGTAAGAGTGTTCAGTAAAAAAATAAATACATGAAAGTGTTTGGTAAAGAAAGAAATACATGAGAGTATTCAGTAAAGAAAGAAATACGTGAAAGTTCTCAGTGAAGAAAGAAATACATGAGAGTGTTCAGAAGAGAAGGAAATACATGAGAGTGTTCAGTAAAGAAAGAAATACATTAGAGTATTCAGTAAAAAAAGAAATACATGAGATTATTCAGTAAAGAAAGAAATTCTTCAGAGTATTCAGTAGAGAAAGAAATACATGAGTGTATTCAGTAGATAAAGAAATACATGAGAGTATTCAGTAAAGAAAGAAATTCATCAGAGTATTCAGTGAAGAAAGAAATACATGAGAGTATTCAGTAGAGAAAGAAATACATGAGAGTATTTAGTAAAAAAAGAAATACATGAGAGTATTCAGTAAAGAAAGAAATTCATCAGAGTATTCAGTAGAGAAAGAAATACATGAGAGTATTAAGTAGAGAAAGAAATACATGAGAGTATTCAGTAAAAAAAGACATACATGAGAGTATTTAGTAGAGAAATAAATATATGAGAGTATTCAGTAAAAAAAGAAATACATGAGAATATTCAGTAAAGAAAGAAATTCATCATAGTATTCAGTGAAGAAAGAAATACATGAGAGTATTTAGTAGAGAAATAAATTTATGAGAGTATTCAGTGAATAAAGAAATACATGAGAGTATTCAGTGGAGAAAGAAATACATGAGAGTATTCAGTAGAGAAAGAAATTTGTGAGGGTATTCAGTAAAGAAAGGAATACATGAGAGTATTCAGTAGAGAAAGGAATACATGGGAGTTTTCAGTGAAGTAATAAATAAACGAGACTACTTAGTAGTTATGGGCCTTTTTTACATATATATTTTTCTCTGCATGTGTATTTTCTCGTCATCACTGATTATTATTTCATACCGTGTATAACTTGTATAACAAAACTGGTACGTTACACCAAGCCATTGAGAAGATTTGTAAATTAATTTGTTTTAATATTTGTTGTTCGTACTGTAATATCACACATACGTTTACTCTAACACTTTCTTTGTGAAAGTAAACACACGTACAAATGGAGCAGTAACATATCTATTGAATTAATTTCCTTTGTGCTTATAAAGTACAACATATCAACTTTGTTTTACCGCCTCGTGATAATTTGTTGTAAAAGAGTTTTCAAATATCTACAAATGATAAATTTGTACAGAACTGTAAGATAAAATCTTGTTCGAGTGCGAGTTAATAACTAATATAATCAGATAACGACTTTAAACTAACCTACAAACTTAATGTATTGCTCTAAATAAGAGAATGTGAAGGCATAAAACAATGATTGGAATTATTATGATACACTGTGTAACCATTTGAGAACCTTCGTCTTAAGCCTAGTTCAGAATAAACAATTTCAGCCAATTACAACCAACTGTGACGTGCTTAGCGTTCGTTAACATTGCTGGTTTAAGACTGTTTCTAACCTTGGCAATAAATGTAGATCCGTTACCCGCGCCACGAGTAGAATCGACACTAAATATCTTTTCAAATTACAAATTATCAAATTTGCTTACTTAACGTCTTAAGTAAAACCATTAAATTTTAATACGTTAGTCTAAGCATTCTCCGTTTAGGCTTAATAATTGTTATGTGATATTAATATTTATAAATCTTCAGGCGTCTGGCCTGTGAAATTAGGTGTTTTAGTTTGTAGAATACGGATGCCTTTTCGGATGCATTTGTCCAAGAACATGGGTATTTAGGTAAGGGTAAAATATATTTTGATAATTTCATATAATAAATTAAACGGTGAGAATTATTTTATGAAACATTTTCATTTAATTTTTAATTATGCATGTTTTTAACCTAATTGTAAAGATAAAGGTTTTCATTATAAACATAAAGGTTTTAAATATAAACATAAAGGTTTTAATTGTAAACATAAAGGTTTTAATTGTAAACATAAAGGTTTTAATTATAAACATAAAGGTTTTAATTATAAACTAAAATGTTTTAATTGTAAACATAAATATTTTAATTGTAAACATAAAGGTTTTAATTATAAACATAAATGTTTTAATTGTAAACATAAAGGTTTTAATTATAAACATAAATGTTTTAATTGTAAACATAAAGGTTTTAATTATAAACATAAAGGTTTTAATTGTAAACATAAAGGTTTTCATTATAAACATAAAGGTTTTAATCATAAACAAAAAGGTTTTAATTGAAAACATGAAGATTTTAATTGTAAACAAAAGGTTTTAATTATAAACATAAAGGTTTTAATTGTAAACATATAGGTTTTACTTATAAACATAAATGTTTTAATTGTAAACCTAAAGATTTTAATTGTAAACATATAGGTTTTAATTATAAACATAAAGATTTTAATTGTAAACATAAAGATTTTAATTGTAAACATAAAGATTTTCATTATAAACATAAAGGTTTTAATTATAAACATAAAGGTTTTAATTGTAAACATAAAGGTTTTAATTATAAACATAAAGGTTTTAATCATAAACATAAAGATTTTAATTGTAAACATAAAGGTTTGTTGCAAGATTCTACTATAGGAACTTCTTGGTAAGGTTTGTTGTAAGATCCTAATATAGAAGCTTTTGGTAATGGTTTGTTGTAAGATCTTAGAATTAAAACTTTTTGGAAAGGTTTGTTGTGAGATTACACTATGTTAATTTCATGGACAGCTTTGTTGTAAGATCACACTAGAGCAGCTTGTTGGACAGTTTTGTTGTAAGATCACACTATAAAATCTTCTTGGAAAGGTTTGTAGTAAGATGTTACTATAGAAACTTCTTGGAAAGATTTGTTGTAACATCACACAATAGACATTTCTCGGAGAGTCCTTCGTTTTAAAGAGCTTTTAATTATACATTTAGAAATATCTGTACTAAAGTGGGTGTTCATTATATAACTTAATCACTTGGCTTGACGAGAAGTGAGGTCTGTTTGAGACACAGTCGTGGCCACACCTAATTTTGAGTTCATGCTGTTACATAATTTTTTTCGTTTATTGTTATTTAATTAAAATAATTTAATATAAAATTTATTATGATAATAAAAATTAAGATGCGATAATTCTATTGTTACACTCTTTCTTACGCTGAAGACATTATAGAATTCTGAGGCAAATTGAAGACCTTTGTTTTATGATGGACATAACAATGAAACGTTTCACTTGAGTTGTTTCTATCTAACTTACGTCTACTGTATTTGTATTTAACTTTATAATTCCCTTCAGTTCATTTCTATTCCATCAAAGTGTTTATATAAGTTATTTCCCTAAACTAACTTCTTCTGTCTCTTTGGTTATGTTGGTTACAATATATAGAAAATAATAGGTTAAAACAAATTCCGTAATTTTTGTTAGAGTTTAATTTGTGTCCCGCTTGAACAGCGGTAAGTCTACGGATTTACAACGCTAAAATCAGGGGTTCGATACTTCTCAGTGGATACAGCAGGTAGTCCAAAGTGGTTTTCCTATAAGAAAACACATAAACAACAGATAATCTAGATTGACTGATAAATTGTTTGGAATTAAGCGCAAAGTTATACAATGGTCGATCTGTGCTCTGCCCCCCACTGGTAGTGAAACACAGTTTCTAGCAGTGTGAATCTGCAGACGTGCCACTCGGGTGCAGGTAATGGAAAAGTACAAATATTAGTTGTGTCCACGTGTTAGTGATTTGTTTATACGCTAAATGTTGGTGTAGACAAACCTATAAAACTACTAAACTGACCAAATTGATGGATTTCATTGGCAGTAAACAGTATATTAACAAGCCACTAAACATGGGGATTCTTGAAATTTAGTATAAAGTGTAATCTAGCGAGTGAATAAGTTTAGATCAATCATGAAAATTCTAAGTTCTAAATCTTCACGTTTCGTATTAAAACACTATAACTGTAAACTGTGTGTTCACATCTACGACCTATTCCTCAAGTTGTCTTACAGAGCTTTCTATTAGAAAATATACGAAATAAATTCTCAGACCAGGTTTTAAACTCACGACGTCTTTAATACAAAGTTTTAAATTTATAGTTGAAAATCCTTCTGAGTGGAAGGCGAAAGAGACAGTTTGTAGTCTTGGATAATTCAGGTTGAACAGAACATTGACCCTATTAGCCAAAGGACGTGGGCTCACGCCCTAGTACTGAAGTTTCCTTTCGCTTACAGTAATGTTTATAAGAAACTCCACTTTTATGATTCATGTTACGAACGATTAATAAGGTTCTGTTTAGTGACCAGTGCTTTTCTCATTTCGTTTAAAGCCTCGACAGAGCTACCTGCAATAACCGTCCCTAATTTTAAACTGACAGACTAGAAGGAACAGCCAATAACCAACAGCCACGATCAACTTTTGTCCAATCAAACTGTGTGGTTCACAGAACACGAGGTGTAGCATGTTTAAAGTTTGGCCACACGAGGCAACTGGCCACGCTACCAATGTGTCATAATTTTGTGTTGAGCGTTATTGTTAAACAGTCGGTAGTTAGACTGGGTGACATTTAAGAATGTTTGTTATTCCACTTTTATTGAAGTTCTTTGCCTATAATTGATCTAGAACGATTCCAGTTAAATAAGGTAATTTTGCCAGTTATATGTTGTAAGTTAATAATTCTACGATTCTCGTAAAAAGTAAGACAGATTTAATTGGAATATGTGTACTGCTCAAGAAAACTGAAGAAACAAGTACGTTTTCTTATATAATTTATCTCAGTGTTCCACATGTGATAATATTTTTATTTTTTCAGGTAATCTGTCTCATTTCAGTTCCATCTGTATCCATTTTTTAATGTGTGATGACCAGTAAAACATAAAGAAATGAAACTTTTAAAAATGACCAATATCATCAAAACTGGTATCCCATATGAAACAATACTTTAAACAGTTTACATGTGTTTATTCAAGAAGTGTTTGACCTCCACGGACTGTGACACACTCCTGACACCAACGGCACACTTGATGCTATCTAGGGGTATGTCAGCTCACTCGTCTTCCTGGACTTGTCGGAGTTCCTGAACATTCTGAGGAGAGTGCTGGAGTTCACTAAGACGCATCAACAACATATGTTCAATCAGATTTAAATCTGGAGATCTGGCGGCCCACTCAAAAGTCTCTATTCCTTCCTCGTCAAGGAAGTCCATACACAGTCTGGCGACGTGGGCTCGCTAGTTATCCTGCATGAAAATGAACTCATCGCCGACAGCACCAGCAAAAGGCCTCACAATGGTTTCCAGAATTTCGTCTCTATATCGTCGTGCGTTCAGAGCACTCCTGTCGAGTATTAGTTAGTCCGAGCGGCCATCCAAGCATATGCCTGTCCAGACCACTACAGAACCTCCTCCGTAAGCGTCGACTTGCACAATGTTACAGGCGGGAAATCGCATCTCTACGCTCTCGCACGTTCATCATCACGAGACACAGTGAACCTGCTCTCATCTGTCCACTGCACTGTGGCCCATTGACGAAGTTCCCAGGCTGTTAGAATTACGCTTCTTGCAGGCCGTCTGGCCCTAAGGCGTCCTTTCTGTAGACGATTGGGAACTGTCTGGGTCGACACACGAGTCCCAGTAAAATGCTGAAAGTCATTTCGCAGTGACCGAACCATAGCTAACCTGTCCCGTAGAGCGGTAGTCATGATGTAACGGCCCTCTCTGGCTGTTGTGCAGCGATGACGGCCTTGACCTGGTCTTCTGCCATCACAGTTCGTGTCCCGGTAGCGTCGCCAAAGTTGATTGATGACGCTTGGTGACACACCGACTCGCTGTGCCACCCTCCTTTGGATCTGGCCATGCTCCAGCATCTGGACCGCCCTGGCCACCTCATATGGCGCCTGACTGCTTAGGTACACACTGACAAAACGAGTCGCAACAGATCCATGTTGGTGTTTGTTTGAAGAATTAATAACCTTATATAGGGTACGTTGAGTTGTATTCTCACGTATCAACCTTATACAGGGTACCTTGAGATGTATTCTCACGTAGCAACCTTATATAGGATACGTTGAGTTGTATTCTGTTACCTACGTCCACAGTTTTGCGGAACAATGAAATGGTTGGGAACTCTCACAATGTTTCTGTACAATACCGAAGTTTTTGTCATTTTTTTTGACATATTAAACATTCTATTTTGTACACGAATGTGTTTTTTACGTCTTCCAAGTTTGTCTCTTTTCAACTTTTTTATATTTGACGTCTTTCACTTGTTTTCCAAATAAATGTTTTACGTTTGTACATAAGTTATCATTGATTTATTGGTTATAACTTACTAAAATACAACACTCTTTACCTGGTACAGTATTTCTTCCTTGGCCACGAAAACATCACATAATTGTTTTTAATGCTAAAGTAAAAGTTCAATATTTAGTTTTTCGTGTTCTTATTTTGTGAACATAAATTGTCAAGAAATATCGATAGTTGTCAAAGTTAAACACAATATTATTAATATAGCACAACAAAGTTCTGATCAAACAAACAAACAACAATCCAGAATAATATAACTTTGATATTTAATATTACAGGTAATTTTACTTTGTAGAAGATACAAGATGACCGAAACAAATTTGAGATAATTATTCTTGGACTTTTACCAACTTCCTCGATAGGTAAGAACAAAATATTCATGCAATTATGTTAGCGATATTTTCGGCCATTATTCCAATAACACCTCGCGAGGTTTTGTTAGCTTAGGATATTTAGGCTAGTTTTTAATCCGCAAAACTAAACCGAAAATGTAAAATAATATTCATACCAGGAATAGAAAATAATAGATAAAGATATGTTATACTATCTACAATTAATATTTATTCAATAATAATGAGACAAATAACATCAAAAATGTAAATTATTTATAAAACATAACATTTAACTGTTTGTTACAAACTGTATTATTGATTTCATGTGTTACAATTTATTATATTGTGATTAAAACTTTAACTAAACAAATGTTATTTACAACTTCTGAAGAGATTATGCTTCGTATGTTAGAAAACATGAAACAACAGCGAAGTTGGGAAGTTTTATCTTTCTAATTCTCGTGTTTTACGTGACTGTACGAGATGTGGTAATGGCTTTGGTCTTAAATAAATTTTAGTCTTACAACAGAATTTTATTACCCCTGTTAAATGAGATGTTTTGCCCATGTACACCGTAACATCGACTACAGATAAAAAATCCATTAGGCTTAGATTTATCTAAATGGTCGAACAGAATTCCGTCTCTTGAGCTACGAAAAATGAACGGGCTGAACCCAACAGTAATGTTATCTCTACAATGATAAAGGAACATGACGGTAAGCCTAGCCTCCGATAAATTAACTTTTAAAATAGCCCCATCTTCCAACTGATCTTTTTGTAACATTTCTCTCTTTAGTTTGTATGTTTAATTGTTTTATATATCGTCTTAAATTTAATGTAGGGTGCGTTGTTTTTTTATCAATACCTTTATTTAAACAATAGCTAAAGCCTTCTGATGTTAATGCATAGACTTTAGACTTTCGGATGGCACAATAATAATTCGGATATCTTCGGAGACTGTTCTTCATTTTTGAACAAAATAATGAAACAGATGGTGACAGTAATTCAAGTTGAAAATATAAAAGTCACTACAAAAATAAAAGTTCAGTTTATAGCAAGAAGTTAACCATAAACATATGTTATTATTTTCTTATCGCTGGTACTTGAACCCCGAATTTTTACAGGTGAACAACAACATGCAGAAATTTGTGAACACACATGTAGAGAAGATCACTGAATGTATTACATATTTTTTATCTATACGAAGAGAAACAACAGTAATCCTGCAAACAACAACAACACGATAACCGTCCTCAAGACCGAGCCACCATCCATCTTGATTTTCTTGGAAGAGAACACGGTAGCTCGTGTAACTAAAGTATTTATCACGAACCAATAAACGATTCCAACAAAGGGGAAGAGGCGCAGGTGTGATACAAACTTAATTGTTTAAAGATACCTTCCCTGATAGAGCATTTATCTACTTCTATGAGTTTCAGAAACTTTGATAGGTAGATTGTGGTCAACCATAGTGAAACTAGAAAGTACTGGTTCTATTGGAGAATTGTCGTTGCTACGACATGTTAAGTATTTATTGGCTTTAGACAAAATATGCTAATGTTCAATGTTACCACCTGTTAAGTACTTGGTGGTTTTAGACAAAGTATTTTATTGTTTTTTCTTAAATTTCGCACAAAGCTACTCGAGGGCTATCTGCGCTAGCCGTCCCTAATTTAGCAGTGTAAGATAGAGGGAAGACAGCTAGTCATCACCACCCACTTCTGACTCTTGGACCACTCTTTCACCAACGAATAGTGGGATTGACCGTCACTTTATAGCGCCCCCACAGCTGAAAGTGCGAGCACGTTTGGTGTAACGGAGATTCGAAACCGCGACCTTAAGATCACGAGTCGATCACTCTAACCACTTGACTATGCCAGACCAAAAGTTAAGTGCTTGCTGGTTTTAGAGAAAGTATTTTAATTGAGAAATTTTGAGACAGATTAAAACGCAATAACGTAATAGCTATTTATTAACACTTTAAAAGCTATATATATATTCGAAACCAAATGAAACAAGAAACCCAAGAAAAGCAGAAACAAGTCAAGTGTCTCCGCGATGATTTAGGGTTAACTTCGAGGACTTATAACGCCAGTGATCTGGATTCTGCCCATTATGGCTAGATGACAAATAATCCATTGGTTAGTTTCGTGTATATAAGCCTTAAAACACAACAAATAAAAAATAGTTAACACCAAACGAGAGTACTAATGCCACCACAATGTTGAGCTGAGATCTCAAAGTAAACATGTCTTTTCTGGAGATGCTTGGATTGATTTAGTTATGAGGTTAAAGTTATTGTTGAGGAACGCTTTTGTGTGTGTTTTCTTATAGCAAAGCCACATCAGGATAAATGCTGAGTCCACCGAGAGAAATCGAACCCCTCACTTCAGCTTTGTAAATCTCTAAACTTTCCGCTGTACAAGCGGTGGACAGAAGGTTTTTAGTAAAGAAATCAAGACGACAGCATCTCTAAAAATTTGAGGCCTTTGACTTTTCTATTAATGTATTTCGTCTGGCTTTATTTTTTAACACTATCTCGAGTGACAATGAACGTTATCTTTATTAAACTGTAATGCAGAGCTATGGTCAAAGGTTTTATATGGCCCTATAATCTCTAGATAAGAGATATAATTAAAAAAAAAAAAACAGGATAACTCTTTGAGGTCTTTAACATTATTTAATAAAAGTCTACGAAATAATTCCGCAAATCATCTAGAAGTCATAATAGTAGAATTCGTTATCTGCATTGCATTACTTCATGATTGGAATCTTTTAAATCCTCGCTGGTTAATTTATTATTTTAACATTTAGATCACACGATGGAACGGCGGTCTATGGATTCGCAAGGCCAATGGTTTGTTTTGTTTTAAATTTCGCGCAAAGCTACACAAGGACTATCTACGCTAGCCGTCCCTAATTTATCAGTGTAAGACTAGAGGGAAAGCAGGTAGTCATAACTACCCACCCAGCTTACAAGTCAAGTGCCCTAACCACCTGGAAAAAGCCTGAAAATAGTAAAGCTTCACTTTACAACCTGCTTGATCATGGCCAGGTGGTTAAGGTACTCGAGTCGATTTCTGAGGGTCGCGGGTTCAAATCCCTTTTTCATCAAACATGCTCGCCCTTTCAGCGTTATTATGTGACGGTCAATCCCATTATTCGTTGGTAAAAGAGTAGCCCAAGAGTTGGCGGTGGGTGGTGATGACTAGCTGCCCTCCCTCTAGTCTTACACTACTAATTTAGGGACGGCAAGTGTAGATAGCCCTCGTGTAGTTTTGCGCGAAATTAAAAAACAAACAAACAACCTGCTTATTCTCATCACTAAGGTTAATATAACCAAATTAAAACACGTGATCTTAGGATTAATCAATCTGGAAGAAATAGCGCGAGTTATTAAATCATCATGATATGTCACGTGCTTTCCTTCTTCAACTAAAACTAGTAGGCTACTACGTCACGTGAAACATTTTGTACTCAGAATTCAAAATTGGTCGGAAATGACAAATTGTTCAGCATGTTAAGTCGAAAAATCAGAGGATTTATTCTTCGAGACTCGTTACCACAAAAACTAGCTCCGTACTTGGATACTGGGAGTATGTTAGAATTGTCATAACATAATAATATATAACTTATCTTGTGAAATACACACATGGCCAGAAAACCAGAACCAACTATTTCACTATATCTCGAACCGAAAACCAGAACCAACTATTTCAGTATATCTCGAGCCAAAAACCAGAACCAACTATTTCACTATATCTCGAACCAAAAACTAGAACCAACTATTTCACTATATCTCGAGCCAAAAACCAGAACCAACTATTTCACTATATCTCGAACCAAAAACCAGAACCAACTATTTCACTATATCTCGAGCCAAAAACCAGAACCAACTATTTCACTATATCTCGAGCCAAAAACCAGAACCAACTATTTCACTATATCTCGAACCAAAAACCAAAACCAACTATTTCACTATACCTCGAGCCAAAAACCAGAACCAACTATTTCACTATATCTCGAGCCAAAAACCAGAACCAACTATTTCACTATATCTCGAACCAAAAACCAAAACCAACTATTTCACTATATCTCGAGCCAAAAACCAGAACCAACTATTTCACTATATCTCGAGCCAAAAACCAGAACCAACTATTTCACTATATCTCGAACCAAAAACCAAAACCAACTATTTCACTATATCTCGAACCAAAAACCAGAACCAACTATTTCACTATATCTCGAACCAAAAACCAGAACCAACTATTTCACTATATCTCGAGCCAAAAACCAGAACCAACTATTTCACTATATCTCGAGCCAAAAACCAGAACCAACTATTTCACTATATCTCGAGCCAAAAACCAGAACCAACTATTTCACTATATCTCGAACCAAAAACCAAAACCAACTATTTCACTATATCTCGAGCCAAAAACCAGAACCAACTATTTCACTATATCTCGAGCCAAAAACCAGAACCAACTATTTCACTATATCTCGAACCAAAAACCAGAACCACTATTTCACTATATCTCGAACCAAAAACCAGAACCAACTATTTTACTATATCTCAAACCAAAAACCAGAACCTACTATTTCACTATATCTCGAGCCAAAAACTAGAACCAACTATTTCACTATATCTCGAGCCAAAAACCAGAACGAACTATTTCACTATATCTCGAACCAAAAACGAAAACCAACTACTTCACTATATCTCGAACCAAAAACCAGAACCAACTATTTCACTATATCTCGAGTCAAAAATCAGAACCAACTATTTTACTATACCTCGAACCGAAAACCAGATACAATTTTATGAACAATTAAAGGTAACAAGGATTTCAAAACACTATAGAAAAGTCTTAACGAGGTCAGAGTTTGGTTAAATATTACAAAACTTTCTATTCAGATTAAATTTGTAAATCATCATGAATTTTGAGTGATTAAAGAAATATCTAAGTAAATGTGTTCAGTGAAGTGAATAATTGTGAGCTGTCACGTTATTTAAAGTTCTAGTTGTATATAAAATATTTATCTGAAGCGGACACATTCTTAAAGTTACATAATTTTGATGCAAATGGTCGAACCAAACCTGATGAGTATTGTTCATTTTAGAGCAAAGCCCCATTGGGCTATCTAATGTTTCCAATGCGCAGAATCGAACATCGGTACATTGGCGTTGGTCCAGCATGGCCAGGTGGTTAAGATACAACTGATGTGATTATTTATTGACTTCACTAGGTTTCTCTTTTTTTGTGAAACTTGTATTACTCTTTTTTTTCTATTTTAAGTTTATACTGAAACTATTTAAGTTATAAGAAGTGCTCCTGAAAAATGGCTTCAAATGATTCATATACAGAGGTCAGTTTTCTATGTAAAACTGTTAGCAATGTATTAAGACTGGGGCCCGGCATGGCCAGGCGGTTAAGGTACTCAACTCGTAATCTGAAGGTCGTGGGTTCGAATACCGGTCGCACCAAACATACTCGCCCTTTCAGCCGTAGTGTCTTATAATGTGACGGTCAATCCCACTATTCGTTAGTAAAAGAGTAGCCCAAGAGTTGGCAGTAGATGGTGATAACTAGTTGCCTTTCCTCTCGTCTTATACTGCTAAGTTAGGTACGGCTAGCGCAGATATGCCTCATGCAGCTTCGTGAGAAATTCAAGAAAGAAACAAACAAAACCCATAAGACCAACGTAGCCTGGTGGTATAACTTGTGAAACAAGCAAGGAAGGGACGGCTTTATGTTGAATAAAATATGAAACCATGTGTAGCAGTAATGAAAATATATAAAAACAGTGAATAAATAAAGAGTGTTCTTATCACGTAACAATTTATAAAGCAACAAAGAAGAATAAAAAATGTTAAGCCTAACTCTAATGAGAATAAAGTCGAGACAGAGGCGAAAACAAAGAAAATTGGGAAAAATATAATATGAAAGGTTTCTGTTTGAGAATCGTAGCATGATGAAAGGAATTGTTGAATTTCTGAGATCGAATTAGGATTTTCCTGGAGGACTAAATATTTAATTTCGTATATTCAGTACACACATAGAGGTGGAAAAAGCAAAGTGTTTCATATTTGTACATGTTACTAACACACATGGAGGTGGAAAGAACATAGCGTTTCATATTTATACATGTTACTAACACAGGGAGATTGAAAAACATAGTGTTTCATATTTATACATGTTACTAACACACATGGAGGTGGAAAGAACATAGCGTTTCATATTTATACATGTTAATAACACACATGGAGATGGAAAGAACATAGTGTTTCATATTTATACATGTTACTAACACATGGAGATGGAAAGAACATAGCGTTTCATATTTATACATGTTACTAACACATGGAGATGGAAAGAACACAGCGTTTCATATTTACACATGTTACTAACCCACATAGAGGTGGAAAGAACACAGCGTTTCATATTTGTACATGTTACTAACACACATAGAGGTGGAAAGAACACAGCGTTTTATATTTGTACATGTTACTAACCCACATAGAGGTGGAAAGAACATAGCGTTTCATATTTATACATTATACTAACACACATGGAGGTGGAAAGAACATAGTGTTTCATATTTATATATGTTTCTAACACACATGGAGGTGGAAAGAACATAGCGTTTCATATTTATACGTGTTACTAACACATGGAGGTGGAAAGAACACAGCGTTTCATATTTACACATGTTACTAACCCACATAGAGGTCGAAAGAACATAGCGTTTCATATTTGTACATGTTACTAACACACATTGAGGTGGAAAGAACATAGCGTTTCATATTTATACATGTTACTAACCCACATAGAGGTGGAAAGAACATAGTGTTTCATATTTATACATGTTAGTAACACATGGAGATGGAAAGAACATAGCGTTTCATATTTATACATGTTACTAACACACATGGAGATGGAAAGAACATAGCGTTTCATATTTACACATGTTACTAACCCACATAGAGGTGGAAAGAACATAGCGTTTCGTATTTATACATGTTACTAACCCACATAGAGGTGGAAAGAACATAGTGTTTCATATTTATACATGTTTGTAACACATGGAGATGGAAAGAACATAGCGTTTCATATTTATACATGTTAGTGACGCACATGGAGATGGAAAGAACATAGCGTTTCATATTTATACATGTTACTAACACATGGAGGTGGAAAGAACACAGCGTTTCATATTTACACATGTTACTAACCCACATAGAGGTAAAAAGAACATAGCGTTTCATATTTGTACATGTTACTAACAGACATGGAGATGGAAAAAATAGCGTTTCATATTTATACATGTTAATAACACACATGGAGATGGAAAGAACATTGCGTTTTATGTTTATACATGTTACTAACACATGGAGATGGAAAAACATAGTGTTTCATATTTATACATGTGACTAACACACATGGAGGTGGAAAGAACATAGCGTTTCATATTTATACATGTTAATAACACACATGGAGATGGAAAAACATAGTGTTTCATATTTATACATGTTACTAACCCACATAGAGGTGGAAAGAACATAGTGTTTCATATTTATACATGTTAGTAACCCACATAGAGGTGGAAAGAACATAGCGTTTCATATTTATACATGTTACTAACACACATGGAGGTGGAAAGAACATAGCGTTTCATATTTATACATGTTACTAACACACATGGAGGTGGAAAGAACATAGCGTTTCATATTTATACATGTTACTAACACATGGAGGTGGAAAGAACATAGCGTTTCATATTTATACATGTTACTAACCCACATAGAGGTGGAAAGAACATAGTGTTTCATATTTATACATGTTAGTAACACATGGAGATGGAAAGAACATAGCGTTTCATATTTATACATGTTACTAACACACATGGAGATGGAAAGAACATAGCGTTTCATATTTACACATGTTACTAACCCACATAGAGGTGGAAAGAACATAGCGTTTCGTATTTATACATGTTACTAACCCACATAGAGGTGGAAAGAACATAGTGTTTCATATTTATACATGTTTGTAACACATGGAGATGGAAAGAACATAGCGTTTCATATTTATACATGTTAGTGACGCACATGGAGATGGAAAGAACATAGCGTTTCATATTTATACATGTTACTAACACATGGAGGTGGAAAGAACACAGCGTTTCATATTTACACATGTTACTAACCCACATAGAGGTAAAAAGAACATAGCGTTTCATATTTGTACATGTTACTAACAGACATGGAGATGGAAAAATAGCGTTTCATATTTATACATGTTAATAACACACATGGAGATGGAAAGAACATTGCGTTTTATGTTTATACATGTTACTAACACATGGAGATGGAAAAACATAGTGTTTCATATTTATACATGTGACTAACACACATGGAGGTGGAAAGAACATAGCGTTTCATATTTATACATGTTAATAACACACATGGAGATGGAAAAACATAGTGTTTCATATTTATACATGTTACTAACCCACATAGAGGTGGAAAGAACATAGTGTTTCATATTTATACATGTTAGTAACCCACATAGAGGTGGAAAGAACATAGCGTTTCATATTTATACATGTTACTAACACACATGGAGGTGGAAAGAACATAGCGTTTCATATTTATACATGTTACTAACACACATGGAGGTGGAAAGAACATAGTGTTTCATATTTATACATGTTACTAACCCACATAGAGGTGGAAAGAACATAGTGTTTCATATTTATACATGTTAGTAACACATGGAGATGGAAAGAACATAGCGTTTCATATTTATACATGTTACTAACACACATGGAGATGGAAAGAACATAGTGTTTCATATTTATACATGTTACTAACACATGGAGATGGAAAGAACATAGCGTTTCATATTTATACATGTTACTAACACATGGAGATGGAAAGAACACAGCGTTTCATATTTACACATGTTACTAACCCACATAGAGGTGGAAAGAACATAGCGTTTCATATTTGTACATGTTACTAACACACATAGAGGTGGAAAGAACATAGCGTTTTATATTTGTACATGTTACTAACCCACATAGAGGTGGAAAGAACATAGCGTTTCATATTTATACATTATACTAACACACATGGAGGTGGAAAGAACATAGTGTTTCATATTTATATATGTTACTAACACACATGGAGGTGGAAAGAACATAGCGTTTCATATTTATACATGTTACTAACACATGGAGGTGGAAAGAACACAGCGTTTCATATTTACACATGTTACTAACCCACATAGAGGTCGAAAGAACATAGCGTTTCATATTTGTACATGTTACTAACACACATTGAGGTGGAAAGAACATAGCGTTTCATATTTGTACATGTTACTAACACACATGGAGGTGGAAAGAACATAGTGTTTCATATTTATACATGTTACTAACACATATGGAGGTGGAAATAACATAGCGTTTCATATTTACACATGTTACTAACACACATGGAGATGGAAAAACATAGTGTTTCATATTTATACATGTTACTAGAAAATATAAAACAGAATCCAGTAGATGTTCTGTTTTTACTTGCTTTAGCTTAATTATTTATTTCTCTCTGGAAATTAGGCATTAAAAGCGATAAAAATATTTTAATGAAAAAAAAGTTGCGAAACGTTCTGTATTCTCGTGTTACTGAGTTGCAAACAAAGCTGCGAAACGTTCTGTATTCTCGTGTTTCTGAGTTACAAACAAAGCTGCGAAACGTTCTGTATTCTCGTGTTTCTGAGTTACAAACAAAGCTGCGAAACGTTCTGTATTCTCGTGTTTCTGAGTTACAAACAAAGCTGCGAAACGTTCTGTATTCTCTTGTTTCTGAGTTACAAACAAAGCCGCAAAACGTTCTGTATACTCGTGTTTCTGAGTTACAAACAAAGCTGCGAAACGTTCTGTATTATCGTGTTTCTGAGTTAGAAACGTGGTCAATTCTTTCCCCCATTTATTCTACGAAAATCATTTAGATTTTCATAATTTCCGTCTACTGTATACTAATTTTAACCATAGGTTGTTTCTCGTGGTGTAGATTTTTTACACCCGATGGGGGGGGGATGATTTTTGCAACCACTTATGTGGACTGTTCAATTTACAAATTGGTAATCTCTGATTACGTGAACCTGAAAGCTGTAAACATGCAGTCACAGAGTTATCTTGTTGCCACGATACTTCAAGGTTTCCATGTAGGTTTGTATAAGTGAGGTGTTATGAACAGTTTTCAAAATGTTAACAGAATAAAGACAAATGTGTCATAAATTAACTGCCACATGAATTTATTCCTGCACACTGCACAGTATAAAAGATGGACATTATACGTGACAAGGTTACTAATAACTTTCATTGCATGAATTACGTTTTCAAATATTAATAAAATTAGTAATTACCCTTGATAAGTTTATATCTACTGAAAAACTGTTCATGTTGTTTGATAAAAATAATTAAAATGTCTTTGCGAACTCTTGAAAATTACACATCAACACAATGTAGCACATAATTATTCATACTTTTCATTGAAGTAAGATTCATTTAGTCCTCTAGTCTACATGTTCCCAAACGTAGACCTCCTTTGTGATGATCTGTTTATGAATTCTTTCATAAGCTCTTCTATATTTATCTTGTCGACCTCATATTTGTGAGTGTAACAAACTGTCACGTGGTGGAGGCGGCACTGAGACATAGATGACCTTAACCACGTCTTCAACTGTCTTAATACAGAAAAGCTGCGTTCACATTCGCAGTTGGATACTGGACGTACAAGCAAAATTTTCATGAGAAGAAACACTTTACTAAACATCTGCTGGCTTGTTTCATGCATTTTACAGTAAGCATCCTTCGCACCTTTCAGAGATACTGCTTTTGTTGTTCCTTTGAACACGGGCAACTGAAACTCGAGCCGTTGTGCAGAGATTTCTGGATAGAAGTTTATAACCAAGTTGTCAATCTTGCCAGATGTGATCATGTTCTCAAGTGCCAGATATTGCCTCAAGTCATTGTTGTCTGCATTGAATCTAGTGGTCAGATGTTCTGTGTCCACAAATTCAAAATATTGGCTTCTGTAGTAATCTCTAGCTGCTGCAGAATGGCGTGCTTAGCCATCACCTGTGATCCTTCTGGGGGGTCTGCGAATGGGTGGTAGTTCAATAGGCACCAGATCTAGGGAAGTTACCTTTTTCTCATTAGCACATGTAATTGCAGATAGGCGGCACAACCAGCGTGTTGGACACAGTGGGCAGATGTATTTAACTGGACCATTGTGACTGTCTGACGATACAATATTTGCAAAAATTGTCTTGTATTTGGCTGATCTCTGAAGCAAGACACCAAGTTCATGTACCCACTGGATAGAATCTCGAAGTCATTCACAAGCTTCAACTGCATGTTACATTATTAAATTAGCCTTGTGTGTTCCGCAGTGAAAAAACAAAGTGACGGTTGCTTCTCTTTTATTTTTGCCTAGCATCCACTGTACGCACCACTCATGTTAGCGGCTCCATCATAAGTTTGTGCTCTTAATCCTGACAGTGGTAAATTGAGTCTAGTCAGAACATCAATTATAGTCGAGGATATTGTTTCACCAGTTGTATCGGAAACACTGTACAAACCAAGAAATGTCTCATGGACATCAAGGTTCTCACCTACGTATCGTACACATATTGCTTCCTGTTCGACACCTGTAACATCTTGAGTGCCATCAACCATTAATACAAAGATTTTACTTTGTTGCACTTCGTGTGCTATGTTCCTCAGTATTTGATGGCTAAACATCTTCATTATTTCATTCTGAGCCTGGGGTGATGTGAATGTGGTTTTCTTTGACAAGTAGGCCGTCAACTCAAGATCTTCCTCTTCCAGGAGCTTCATTAACTGCAGGAAGTTCCCCTCCGTATCAGTATGTCCACGTAATGCTAAACCTTGACGCAGGAGGAAACTTAAACTTCTGAATATTTTGGCTAGGCTTCTTTTGCTGCTTCTTTTTTCCATCATGTAACTGGACAGTTACTGGGGTTACATCAAGTGAACCTTCTGGAGATATAGCGAATCTGTGTTGAGAGGAGGATTGGTGTTCGTTAAATTTCGGTTTTGCCTTTTCCAGTTGCAAAAACCGGTGGATATGATGGTATACTCCACTGGCCTCTCCAATTTCCCTGTAAAAAGGCCTCTATTTTCCGCCTTGGCTCTATGAAAGCATATGACCTTTTGAGTCTGATTGTCGAAGTGCAGCCATGGAAACTCATCACTTGCCCTGGAAGTTGATATTTTGAGATTTTGCTTTCTGTCGTGGTATTAGTTGTGCGTCTGGATGATATGGCTTTCCACACTGTATCTGTGGAGTGTCAGATTTTTCATTACTGCACAAACTTGTTTCACAACTATCTGGTGGTTCATGATGTGCAGTAGTTGCACAAGCATTTTCAGACTCGTCCTCTGATGAACATGGTATTTCCTCTGTATAACAAGTTTCTATTCCTTTGCTTGATGTTGTTGGATTATCTACATCTACATTGCACTTGTAGTACCAGTAACTGGCTTGTAGAACTGTCTAATATTGGAAAGTTACAGACGCTTGCTTGTCATAATTGAAAACTGTTTCCCAGATGATTCAACAGCTCAAACACAGTCTTTATTGAAAAACTCTAACGTACAACGAACGAAGATAGAACAGAATGGAAGTAGGACTGAACTATACAATGTATTTAAGTCGAACGCGCGAACTTCACAGTGACTACCGAGCCGACTGCCCGCCTGGGCATAGCTGGGATAATAATGTGTGCTAGTTACAACACAAGAATTGCAAGTTTCTAAAAAATACTTAAACAAATATATTATATTCCTGTTAAAGCTAATCAAACACGTTGTGATAGAATGTCTATAAACACGTCTATTAAATAAAAACACCTAAACAAAAACTAGCAATACAATTAGAGTAGAGGCTTCAGGCCGTTGAAATCGCTCCTTTTGTGTTCTAATTATACAATAAAATACAATATTTTTACTATCTATGATGAGAAAATATATTGTTCTTTTACCATAAAGCACCAGCACTTTATTAGAGGGCTGTGATAATCTAAAATTTCATGGATTAATGAGGGCCACAAACAGAGGTCTAATGAGCCCTGTTGTAAAATCGAGGCTTAGACTAAAGGGAGCGGAGGGGGGTGATGTAGGGCGCGTCTGGATCCGAGCGGCCCGAACCTGTCGTTAACTGTACACTAAACGTACAATATGGTCAGCAGCTTCGGCAGCTGAGGAGAGTTAGGCGTTCGACAATAAAACCAGCTAGACACGCATAAGAACAAATGGCGTAGGAAAACCGCACAATATACACATAAGATTGATGCACCTACAAGCTACAAATGGCCTGCCAGATCTAGATCACAGGAGTTTACGCTTGGGAGTAATATTTTCGAATTTTATGCTCTGTTCAATCTGTTGTGATGAAAGTTTACTTAATCATACACTACGTACAAGACGTAGGTAGATTCTGTGATAGTGCTTGCAAGCCTTGCATGTATACTTAGGCCTGCTGACCTGTCGCTTAGATTGAAAAGCTTAGAAGCATGCGTATATTTAAGATGTACATTTCGGCTACTGAAAAAGCCTAAATCTAGGCCTAATTATGTAATTCGATTGACAAGAACACGAGAATCACAAGAACAAACACACAATTTGTAGGCCTGTGATGCAATAAAACAATTCAACAGACCAAACTGTAGGGGGGATGATTGTATGCACCATACCCCCCACCTAAAATGAAGGTGGGATGTATCCCCCATCCCTCCCAGGATCTACGCCCCTGGTTGTTTCTCTTTGTCTCTTTGAAACACCAAAGAAAGTATTTTACGGTTAAACGCCAGGAACCGAGTTTGTGTAGCTTTGTGCTCAACTACAAACAACAACAACGACTGTTGATTTGACCATATTTAATATTAACAAAAATTATTGTATATAACTAACGTTTTGTTGCTCTTTCCAGAAGCACAAATATAATAATTTCTGTGCATAAAGAACAGGCCCGGATGGCAAAGCGTGTTAAGACGTGCAACTCGTAATCTAAGGGTCGCGGGTTCGCATCCCCGTCGCGCCAAACATGCTCGTCTTTTCAGCCCTGGGGGCGTTATAATGTGACGGTCAATCCTACTATTCGTTGGTAAAGTAGCCCAAGAGTTGGCGGTGGGTGGTGATGACTTGCTGCCTTCCCTCTAGTCTTACACTACTAAATTAAGGACAGCTAGCACAGATACCCCTCGAGTAGCTTTGTGCGAAATTCAAAAACAAGCATAAAGCACAACAAATATTTGAATGACTTATGAGAGAAAATACTGCATAATGAACTACCTTCATGTATAATTAAATGGTATGTTCGATGTGTGTGAAATTAGCAGTTGTAGACATTACAAAAATACCTTTTAGAAGTACAAACCAACTCATATATGCCGTTACGTATCCTACCAATTAATAAATACATTTCAAAACAACACTGATTTTAGTCAAGATAAACGTGTGGTAGCTCTTTTTCCAAACTAAACATGACTGTTATGACAGATACAAGTTATTAACATGACAATGAAAAGTCAAGAATAATTACATGATATGTAAACATTAAAAAATTGTGAATAACATGGAGTATAGGTATTTATATAGACAAGTAACTCTCACAGGCTTAACAAAGTCTTCATGTAGATCTGTAATCCAAGCAGGTTGAAGAAGACATTGATATGGGTATGTAACCCTCACAGAATTCAACCCGCGTGGGTTGAAGAAGACATAGATATGGATATGTAACCCTCACGGAAATAAGAACACAGTTATATAGATATGTAACCCACGCGGGTTGAAGAAGACATTGACATGTAATCCTCACAGAATTAAGAACACAGTTATATAGATATGTAATACACGTGGGTTGAAGAAGACATGTATATAGATATGTAAGCCTCAGAAAATTAAGAATACGAGTGTATAGATAATTAACCCTCTTAGACTTAATAACGAATTTATACAGACAAGTAAAAGAAGCATGTTGTAAAACACATATATATGGGTGTGTAATCCCATAGAATTGAGAACACATCGATAAACACGTGTACTGTCATGTAGATTCAGAAAGACACATGTATCTCCCCCGTAGAGTGAAAAACACTCCCATAGATAGATATAAACGTGCGTACATTGAGAAAAGTAAACCGACAGTGAGGGATCTCAGAGAACAGTATTAACTTTTTTCTTCTTGCTCAGGTTGAAATGGAAAGCTTTTGGTTTTTACGGTTGGCTTTCTCATTTAATATATTTTTCTTTTCATTTGTATAGCCTAGATCTATGTATTTGAATGTAGTGTATTCCAAAACATGTCAAGACAAATAACAAGAAACATGCACTTGTAAAATATTAAACATCTGGAAGAAAAATCAGTCATATTTCGCTTTCTCAAGATTTCAAACAATTTTCCTAGAATCAACAGCGTACATAAACAGTACAAAACTGTTTCTACAGTTTTTTGCAATAACTCAACTTGTAATAACGTTTTTGTTTTGTTTTTAGAATATGTTAAATGGAAAAAATAAACACATCAGGCGATTACATACCCTTGGCATATCTAACTGAAATTTGATTTATCGTATAGTCTCAGTTGTCCCTAAAGAAGAAAGATCCACCTTATAAAAACGCTTTGTCCGGTATGACTAGGTGGTTGAGGTGCTAGACTCGTAATCTGAGGGTCGTGGGTTCGGATCTCCGTCACATCCAACATGCTCGCCCTTTCAGCCGTGGTGGCATTATAATGTGAAAGTAAGTTTTACTATTTGTTGGTAAAAGAGTAACCCAAGAGTTGACGGTGGGTAGTGGTGACTAGCTGCCTTCCCTGTAGTCTTACACAGTTAAATTAGGGATGGCTAGCGCTGACAGCCCTCTTGTAGCTTTGCGCGAAATTTAAAAGCGAGCAATCAAAAACGCTCGTGTTATAAGGTTTTGATTTTATTATCGTATTCTATAATCGTGTCTCGATATCCAGGACGTACCAGGTAAGAAAAAAAACATTTTTATCTTTCAAAACATACAGAATTTTAAGGAAATTTCAAATGATGTGTTTAGAATCTTGAAGTGTGAAACAGTACTTTAATTTTAAACACCTATTAAGGACTTTTATGGATACTAGGTGGTCGTACGTAGTCTTTACGCCTCAATCTGTTGAGAGTGAGTTGTACTTTGTTATCACAACGTTTCTCTGTTGTTTTTTAATTAAATATGAACACACACACATATATAATTAATTTAAAATAAACTATCATCTTCCATACAGCTGTATCTCATTCTTTATTACCTCCACTAAGTCCGCCTATCCATATCACCATTACTAATACGATCAATATAAAATAACCCAATATAAACACATAAAGTAAAATGAATATATTGATACTTTCTTTGGCTAAACGAGGTTTACTTTCTTCAACTGTTTCATTGTTTCGGTCCATATTAGATATTTTTATTTATATTAAAAGGTTGTACTTATTATGATAATGCCGTTAATAAATTGCAAAACAAATATATTTAATCAAACCAGCTACTAAATTAAAAGATCAGTAATTATTTTCAGTTTTACTGTCTAGAGATTTCATTTTACACTAATAACAATATGAAATGGCATGAGTCTTAATACACAAACGTGAGGCTTACCCAAAACACTATTTCATTAAAATCCTTTGTAATTTGTGCTTTGTTTTCGTGTACAACTAAAGAAATCTTAGTTGTACGTCTTAGAAATCTTCATCAAACAACTACAAAAATACAAGTAACAAAATGTTAATTAACGCTACAACGATGCAGTAACTATAAATATAACTTTGAAATAATGTAATTAAGCCTAATTTGAAAACGTACTGTGGAATCAGATAGCCTAGGCCTAAGTGCGAAATGTTTATCACGAAAGAAAAAAATAAAGTTTTAGACCTAAATTGTTTCTGAATTAAACTGTTTGTTTGTTATATTACCGAAGTTGAGAAATAAAATTTTCTTCTCAACACATTTACTAAATTAATAAGTTAAGATTTTTTTTTTTTTTTTCCAGTTTCGCAGTCGAGACATTTGACCTTACGGTTTGCAACATATATTAACAACGGTATCAAACAATACTTAAACGACATGACTTAGAAAGTCATTGTTTGATTTCTGTCGTGCATATTGGTGTATAGACGAGATGTCAATACCAGAGATACGACCTTCTTCAAGAAGCTGGAAAACGAAACAATGAGTGTCTAATTAAATAAAAAGCAACATTTTGAGGTTATGAGGTCGTTTATGAGGAAGTAAGGAGGTAGAAACATTTCTGTTGGAAATAATAACAAATCTATTAGGAAGTAAGAAGGTGAAAACATTTCTGTTGGAAATAATAACAAATATATTAGGAAGTGAGAAGGTGAAAACATTTCTGTTGGAAATAATAACACATATTATGTTTCTGGATTTACCTCTGTTTTGTTGGGGAAGAAGAAAGAAATATTGTAATATTCCTTGGTTAGCCAAAATATATTTTGTTTGAACGGGTGAAACAGTTTAAACAGGTTAAGAATTGTTTATTTTCGGATATTTCGGGAGGGTGTAGCATGAAAGAATTTTCGATAATGGTAGCTTGGAATACAGGGTTTTTCTTTTTGTCTGGGATCGGTTGCTATGCGATGTAGGATCAGAACGACAAGTGATTTTAGTTTCTGTTATGTTTTCGGATCTCAATCACGATCTTTTACCAACCCAGAAACGTGACTTCCACGTGCTCTGGGAAACGTTTAGTGGATGGTGCAGTCATTAATTAGGCTTACAGATACTCACTCATTTGATTAAGATATGCTAATTAACTTTGGTACATTCTGCTGCTATGATTAATCACGAAGGCACGAGTTCGTGCATATGCACAGCGAAAAGTGTGAGTTAAACTGTAATATGGTGAACATTAAACCAAAATGTCTTGCGGGTTTTTCGATCACCCATTTTTATAATAGATTGTCTGCATCCTGTCCTCCATAAGGAATCGAAGCTCGGGTTTTAGCCTCATTAGTCCGTGAACTTACTGCTTATCCAATGGATAAAAAAAATTAAAATAGACGTTTAAACATAATTACAGATGCATCTAACACTGATGGATCTTGGAACAACTTCACTCTATATGTCACAATTCCTATCTACAGATTCATCTAATACTAACAGGTGTTCGAGAATGAAGAGCTTTCAGGTATTATGAATTACTCAATTACGTTTTGAAACTAAAATTGATTTCACGTAAAAAAAGACGTTCTTAAATTGACATTTCTTGAGTCTCATTATTGCAAAAAAGGTATTTTCCGAAAACGTTAAAAAGATGTAACTGTGATTCTTTTTATCACTGATAATCTTAGGCCTTGAAATTAAAATTTGTTTCAATTTATTTCAGTATCGTATAACAAGGTCTATGAAAAACAACTGATTATTTTTGTCAACATTTAACAAGCGAATTTTTTGTTCAAGATGAACGATTGTTTTAGATCTTTAAAAAAAGTAAAATTTAAATCCAAACACATTTTATTTTACATCTTGCTATGAAGAGGCCCCGGCATGGCCATGTGGTTAGGACGATCGACTCCTAATACAAGGGTTGCAGGTTCCAATCCCCATGACATCAAACGTGCTCGCCTATTCAGCTGTGGGGCGTTATAATGTACGCTCAATCCCACTATTCGTTGGCAAAAGAATAACCTAAGAGTTGGCGATTGCCTGTCCTCTAGCCTTACACTGCTAAGTTAGGGACGGCTAGCGCAGATAGCCCTCGTGTAGCTTTGCGCGACATTGAAAAGCAAACAAACATGCTATGAAACGTTATCTTAGCTATATGGTAAGAATAAACTAACTAATATTGAAAAAACATCTTTAAACCTAACCGTTCCCCAAAAGGAATGAAAACGTTGTATCAGTATTACTTCGAGTAAATACGAAGATTCATAGTCCAAGACAAAAGAGGTGCCCATGCCTGATCTTTGGGCAATATAAAGTTTACACAAATTTTCGTGGTCCTTTGTTACAATATCTGTTAACAATTGTATTCAATACCAAATTTTAATTTTTGAAGATTTTTAAGCTTCGCTTTATAAACAATATTTCATTATCCTACACGTGTGTATTGTTACACTTGTATTTTTTTACGTTTTCAACAAGTTTAAAGTCTATATTGTTACACTCTACCCTGCTATACAAAAAATTAGCAACGGTTTCAAGGGGACCAACCGTTTATACACATCCTGTATATGCATTTCTAAATATATATGTAACTAAAATAAGTATAGATATTGAAATAAATATATAATAGTGATTCAAATTTTACATTCGATCATTGCAGAGAAACTCGTTTGAATATTCTGTTGGCTAATTGTAATAAGAAGCTCTAAGAAACTACAGAATGTACACAACACTTGTTTTGAAAAAAATACAACTAAAATCATAAAAATTTCAGGTATTAACAAAAGCCTGTGTTAAATGTAGGATTTGAAATCGTGTTTCACCATATCTCGTCGAGTGTGTTCTGAAAAAATAGTTTTATATATTTTTGCTGTTATCTAATAGAAGATATAACAAATTAACAACACTTACAAGTTTGCGCCATTTTTCACGCCCCCTGTAATTTATATTGTTAAATGTGTATTGAGAAAGTTTTGCCTATTATAAGTTTATAGAAGATTCTCGAGAGTAGGAATCAACAATATATGTTTTAAGAAAACTCAAACGTATCTTCAAAAATTGTTGCCATCTGAACTTTCGAGAAATTCGTATTAAAAGTTTATAAATCTACACACCAAAAGACAATTTCGTATTGTTGGTTTGATACAGTTAGTATGTGCTAATTATTGGAAGTAATAACTATCTTTAACGCTTATCAATCGGGAAACTACAGATATCTGACCAGGAAGGTTTATCGAATTCAAACATTACGAGCTTCAGTGAATTCCATACTGACATTATTATTTATACTAGGGCATTAGATATTTTTATCGATAAAGAACTCACATGTGAAGAAGCTGGTTAGTTTTCCATCAAATGAAGTGTACCTGTGTATCAATATAGAATTCATTCGCTCATCATGAACTGTGGATAAAATTTTCAGCTCCAGATCAGATAGAAGACTCACTATTCTTTGTAAGTTTGTAAAACATTTGTATATAAATAATTATTTGTAGTAGCTATTATTATAAATTGTGTTCTTGTTTTTATATTAAAATATGTTTGTGTTAAGAAATAAAATTATGTATATCATTCTTGTTGGCACATCATAAAGCTAGTACATATCGACATTTAATTAATTTCTAAATTTGAATTACAAGTTAACTCGGGTTCAGTCCTTATGAAATTGTAATACGGAACGTAATGGATTGGAGGCTCGTCCGAGATGAATTTTAATACGTAACATCATACTGGTGTATATTGTTACATTCCACAATTCATACCCAACGTTTTCAACTGGTTTAATAATCTCTCAGGTGTATATTGTTACATTCCACAATTCATACCCAACGTTTTCAACTGGTTTAATAATCTCTCAGGTGTATATTGTTACATTCCACAGCTCATACTCAACGTTTTCAACTGGTTTAATAATCTCTCAGGTGTATATTGTTACATTCCACAATTCATACCCAACGTTTTCAACTGGTTTAATAATCTCTCAGGTGTATATTGTTACATTCCACAGCTCATACTCAACGTTTTCAACTGGTTTAATAATCTCTCAGGTGTATATTGTTACATTCCACAATTCATACCCAACGTTTTCAACTGGTTTAATAATCTCTCAGGTGTATATTGTTACATTCCACAGCTCATACTCAACGTTTTCAACTGGTTTAATAATCTCTCAGGTGTATATTGTTACATTCCACAATTCATACCCAACGTTTTCAACTGGTTTAATAATCTCTCAGGTGTATATTGTTACACTCCACAGCTCATACTCAACGTTTTCAAGTGGTTTAATAATCTCTCAGGTGTATATTGTTACATTCCACAGCTCATACTCAACGTTTTCAACTGGTTTAATAATCTCTCAGGTGTATATTGTTACACTCCACAGTTCATACCCAACGTTTTCAACTGGTTTAACAATCTCTCAGGTGTATATTGTTACACTCCACAGTTCATACCCAACGTTTTCAACTGGTTTAATAATCTCTCAGGTGTATATTGTTACACTCCACAGTTCATACCCAACGTTTTCAACTGGTTTAATAATCTCTCAGGTGTATATTGTTACACTCCACAGTTCATACCCAACGTTTTCAACTGGTTTAATAATCTCTCAGGTGTATATTGTTACACTCCACAGCTCATACTCAACGTTTTAAACTGGTTTAATAATCTCTCAGGTGTATATTGTTACACTCCACAGCTCATACTCAACGTTTTCAACTGGTTTAATAATCTCTCAGGTGTATATTGTTACACTCCACAGTTCATACCCAACGTTTTCAACTGGTTTAATAATCTCTCAGGTGTATATTGTTACAGTCCACAGTTCATACCCAACGTTTTCAACTGGTTTAATAATCTCTCAGGTGTATATTGTTACATTCCACAGCTCATACCCAACGTTTTCAACTGGTTTAATAATCTCTCAGGTGAATATTGTTACACTCCACAGCTCATACTCAACGTTTTCAACTGTTTTAATAATCTCTCAGGTGTATATTGTTACACTCCCCAGCTCATACTCAACGTTTTCAACTGTTTTAATAATCTCTCAGGTGTATATTGTTACATTCCACAGCTCATACTCAATGTTTTCAACTGGTTTAATAATCTCTCAGGTGTATATTGTTACACTCCACAGCTCATACTCAACGTTTTCAACTGGTTTAATAATCTCTCAGGTGTATATTGTTACATTCCACAGCTCATACTCAATGTTTTCAACTGGTTTAATAATCTCTCAGGTGTATATTGTTACATTCCACAGCTCATACTCAACGTTTTCAACTGGTTTAATAATCTCTCAGGTGTATATTGTTACACTCTACAGATCATACTCAACGTTTTCAACTGGTTTAATAATCTCTCAGGTGTATATAGTATTTTATACACAATGATTTCAGTTAGTTTAATTATATTACAGGAGTGTATTGTTGCACTTCACCCTTTATCTACAACATTTACAGCTAATTTAGTTACTCCATAAATGTATATTGTCATACATTTATACACACAAATACACAAATCTTCATACACAAATCTTTCAGCGAGTTTAGTTATCTTGCAGAAGTGTATTTCAACATTCCATCGTTTTATATAACGTTTCGCATAATTAACCAACACGTGTGTCTCATTACATTACATCCTTTATACACAAAATTCTCAACTGATTTACTCATACTGTAGATGTATATTGCTACAATCAACATTTTCTGTACAAGGTTTTCAGCTAGTTATATCAGAGTTATGTATTTTTGTAGTCCAAACTTCATAAACATCTTTTTCAGCTCGTTTAGTTATCTCACATTTGTGTATTATTATAGTTCACACTTTATAAACAACGTTTTCAGCTACTTTAGTTATCTCACATCTTTGTATTTGTACAGTTCACACTTTATAAACAACGTTTTCAGCTACTTTAGTTATCTCTCATCTTTGTATTTTTATAGTTCACACTTTATAAACAACGTTTTCAGCTATTTTAGTTATCTCACATCTTTGTATTTTTATAGTTCACACTTTATAAACAACGTTTTCAGTTACTTTAGTTATCTCAGAGTTATGTATTTTTATAGTCCACACTTTATAAACAACGTTTTCAGCTACTTTAGTTATCTCACATCTTTGTATTTGTATATTTCACACTTTATAAACAACGTTTTCAGCTACTTTAGTTATCTCACATCTTTGTATTTTTATAGTTCACACTTTATAAACAACGTTTTCAGCTACTTTAATTATCTCACATTTGTGTATTATTATAGTCCACACTTCATAAACAACGTTTTTAGCTACTTTAGTTATCTCACATCTTTGTATTTGTATAGTCCACACTTTATAAACAGCTAGTTTAATTCAGAAAGAAGGTTAGATATATTTATTCGGGTAAGTTATTGTTACCTTCATATCATCAAATCAACCACAAACATTTGTCTCACTATGTGGTTTAAGAAAGGTTGAACTTTTCACGTGATATTAATTAGTGTGACTATTACTAAAAATGTCTGTCTTCCATAAAACCAATCTGTGGAAAAATGGTGCTATTGGAGAAACACTGGAGATTGTATGATCGACGAATCAGGGAATATGTTTTGTCTCGGCTGAATACAAAGCAGTACCACATCAGTTGAAAACAAGTGTTTTTCTTTATTTCACAAACGGTGAAAATGTAACATAGATAGTTGACTTTTTTTTATCTGTTTGAATGAGCACTTGGAAATATAAAAATAACGATTCATGTACAAATAAACCCGAAATAATATTAGTTATAAGGCAAAAGAAAAGTATTGTAAAATAATTAAATTATGGTAATCATAAACCATTCGATATGGAGTTGGATGAAAATAATAAGTTATTCTGTGTTTGATATATCAGTGGAAGGATACATTTCTGAAGAAAGAGTTCCAGGTATTAAACAAACTCGTTGTTTACTTAGAAAGAAGTAAACTTACCTATGTTAGAAATGTATTTCCAGCTCATTATTTACATATGTTCACTGAGTACATATGTGCGTGGGTGTATGGATATAGATTTGTGAAGTGTTAAGATTTTTTTCCAATTTATTTGCTTTACGTGAGAATAAATTAAAATTTTATTTTTGAAAATGACTCAAAACACAAATTGTGTTAGAATATTTATCACTCACTAGCAATACTGCACAGCCGTTGCTAAGCAACACTCCAATTTCCTTTTAAAACCGGATTCTTCTTCGTGGTGTGCAAATTTGTTTGTTGTAAACGCTCATCACACTTTATGTTCTCTATATTTTTGATAAAACTATACTTTAAATAGATTATTTTCGTACTCTAGATAAACGTTTTGTACGATCTATATAAATGGTTTTTACATACAAGTTTTCTATATTTATGATCAGCAGATAGCCTGATGTGGCTTTGCTATAAGAAAATACACAATACACATATTTATGTTCCGTATAAAGCTTGTATTCTACTACAGTTTTCCTATACCCTACTCTCCATCATTTAACATGGCGTGTTTATTTACGTTACATTTGAACATTTCGATCGACATACGTATATACATAAATATATACATACATACAAATGAATACTTATAAAATCATTATTGCAATACTCGATAAGATTTCTATTCCTTAACTTTGTTGTCAGTGTTATACTTTTTAATATATTATTGATTTTGTTTGTTTATTTGTTTGTTTGTTTTGAATTTCGCGCGAAGCTACTCGAGGGCTATCTGCGCTAACCGTCCCTAATTTAGCAGTGTAAGGCTAGAGGGAAGGCAGGTAGTCATCACCACCCACCGCCAACTCTTGGGTTACTCTTTTACCAACGAATAGTGGGATTGAGTGTCACATTATAACGCCCCCACGGCTGAAAGGGCGAGCATGTTCGGTGCTACCGGGATTCGAACCCGCGACCCTTGGATTACGAGTCGAACGCCTTAACCCACCTGGTCATGCCGGGTCCTTTTCGTTATTTATTTCTTAACGAGTATTATAGAAGCAATTTATAAATGTACATTATTTTTTAAGATACATATGATGGTGTAATGTTAAATGTTGCACCTAGCGAGAGCTTAACAGAAACACAGTTTATGATTATAAAAGTTTTAAACTGGATTATGAAACGAACAGTATTCTCTCTCCCCAACTGTAATTTTCTTTGTTCCAACTACAGTCATCCAAGTTCTACACTTATACAGCCACTTAATACGTTACTACATGAAGTAACATCGTACAAAATGAATATTTATATTTTTACCGGTAACGGACTAACTTTCAGTAAATACGTTTCGATACGATCAGTGAAATTTCTTATATCAAAGTGGAATAATACAATTAAAAACAAAATTAGGCTAAACAACTTTTTCACACATAAAGATAAAAAAACACAACGTTAAATTATTACACCTTGCACATAGATTTATTATGAATAAATCACAACCTTACAAACATCCACAACATTAGCGTAGAGTCATCACAACCGAATATAATAGTTACAAATTAATTGCTCACTCATATATCTATATATGCTTCAATTTACTTAAACCGATATTACACTCATAGCGCCATCTAGACTTTGTACACTATTACATCATTTCCCCTGAATAGCTTATAGAACCAACTCTCTCTCCTAACGTCCCACATCAGTACAGCGGTAAGTCTACGGATTTATAACACTAAAATCAGGGGATCGATTACCCGCGGTAGACATAGCAAATAGCCCGATGTAGCTTTTCTATAAGAAAAACACACTTTAGCTAATGTTTCCCATTTCTTGACCAAAATCTTTATTAAAGTATTTATTTAGTTTTAATCAATGATCTAATAATTATTTTCCACTTAAATACAACTTAATTCAATAATTTAACATTTTAATTATCTGAGATATGAGATGTGCTTGTGATATATTTATGAAGGCTAAACGTTCAGATATCTAGAAGTGTGAGTTATTAAACCTAATGCTGTATACAAGTGTTAATGAAACGGCTTTAGTAGAAAAACTGATAGCCGTGCATCGATATAGAGCAGGAAGATAATACTTCTCAGCACCAATTTAAAAACACACTAGTTGAATGGAAATCCAAGGCGACTTGAATATTATATCTGCTTATGGAGCAGTATAAATACGCAATTTATTCTCCAGCCGCTCGAGATTTTGCGACGGTTGAACGTGGAAGAAGCTTGTGTACACATGACTTGTGTGACGTGCCCACATGGATATCTGTTTTTATTATGTTATGTACTGAAACTTCATTTACACAAGATGCATCACATCTGGAGTGCGACTTGTTGCAGGTCTCTTTTTGTATCGTCCTGGTACCCCACATTAATCTTATTATTTTGTTTACCAATGTTATTAAATATAACAGTCATTGTTGTCTTTTAAATTCGATATCCCTGACCTGAGCTCATTTTATGAATGTTTTGCGCGAGGAAAGATCTATTATATAAACTTTGGAAAGTCACAAGGTAGTTCCACTGCGACAATACGGTTCGAATGTATCAAATTCACACATTGTTGTTATAGACAGACACCTCTTATGCTAGGATACGTTTAACACTTCGCTGAATTGATTGGTTGGTGTGAAGCCCAAGACCTTACAATAGTGCAATCTCTGATGGGCCCATTAGGGGTATCGAAACCCGATTTTTAGGATCGTAAGCCTACAAACTTACCGCTGAGCCGTTGGAAACTGCTCTGCACTTAGCTATATGTCTTACATTTGTTCGATACTAATTGTGTTAAATATAAAAATAGAGAAACGCTATTATATCAGGATTTCTTTCTTCATATGTTTTCATTTCTCTTCGTGATGTCCCCCGCTGGGACAGCGGTAAGTCTTTCGATTCAAAATACTAAAATCAGGGGTTTGTCCTCGGTGGACACAGCAGATAGCCCGATGTTGCTTTGGTATGAAAAAAACACTTTCCATGATTCTACACGCACAGCATAGTCTGGTGATTAGGACGCTAGATTCGGGTCGAATATTTGAATCCCTTTGTCTCACCTGCTTATCATTCCACTCATGTAAATATTATAAATAACAGTCAATCTCACCACCTTATCATGCCAAGCCTAGGTAAAGAGTAGCCCAACAGTTGGCGGTGGGTGGTATTAATTAGTTGCCTTTCTTATCGTATATTACTTCTCACAGAAACAACCATAACTGTACAGTATGTATATGTAATTTACACTAGACGTTGACCAGTCTCTATATATTTCTGAATATCACAGTTTCTCTTGAGTATCGGTACCGAATAGAGATATACACTGCTGGCCAAAATCTTAAGACCAATGAACATAAAAAAAAAATGCATTTTGCGTTGTTAGACGCAACCACTTATTTGAGTAGAGCTTTGAAAGATGAAAATAAGAAAAGGGAAAATAAAAATAAAAACTTTTTAGCATTTAATAGGGAAAATTTGAACACTATGAAATTAGCCCAAACACTAGCTGGTCAAAAGTTTAAGACCATACCAAAAAGAAGTTCTAAACAAGGTAGAAAATGCCCAACAAGAGGTCTCAGTTGTGAGTTGCACGGCCATCATTGCGAATAACTTCAAACCTTTGCTTTGGCATGGTCAATATAAGCGTTTGTAGAAGGCTGGCTGGAATGTTAGTTCAAGTAGTGAAGATGACTTCACGAAAATCATGCACTGTTTGGATTGACGTCCATTTCTATAGACTACCCTTGCCTTCCACCCCCAAACATTTTGAATGGGGTTCAATATGGGCAAACACGCTGGATGGTTCTAAAGAATCACGTTATTCGCCATGAAACAGTCCTTTGTTATGCACACATTGTGGATTGCAGCGTTGTCCTGCTGAAAGATCCAGTCATTTCCACACAAGCGAGGGCCTTCAGTCAATAAGGATGCTCTCTCCAACATGCCAATGTAGCCAGCTGCTGTTTGACGCCCCTGTATAACCTGAAGCTCCATTGTTCCATGGAAGGAGAAAGCACCCCAGATATGATGGAAACTCCTCCACTGTGTCGTGTAGAAAATGTTTCCGGTGGGATATCCTTATCGTGCAAGTAACGTTGGAAGTCATCTTGACCATTCAGGTTAAATTTTTTCTCATCAGAGAACAAAATCTTCTTCCACATTTCTACGTCCCATGTTTTGTGCTTCTCAGCAAAGTTTAACTGAGCTGTTTCGTGGTGTGGAAGGAGGCGTGGCCTTCGAAGACGTTTATGGTTTTCAAAGCCTTTCTCTTGTAGATGCTGTCTTATTGTTCTTGAGCTGCATTCTGCGTCCGTAAGGGCCTTCATCTGGTTCAACGATTGGCTAGTGTCTTGCCGGACAACCCGTCAAATCCTCCTGCTCAACGCTGGCGAAATTTTCTTGGGCCGACCACTTGAAATTTTCGTTTCGTATCCTTCAGGGTCTTTAAAAAAATTTGCAACAGCAGTTTTACTACGCCCAATCTCACCAGCGATGACACGTTGAGAGAGACCTTGCTTTTGCAGCTCGACATTTCTTCCACGTTCAAACTCTGTTAACGTTTTAGCCTTTGCCATGTTTTTACTCAATGTAACACAGGAGATGTCAGTGGGGTATGTTGACAATGCTAATGCTTGAACACAAATGACTAAATTTCGTTACGTGTTTACCGATTAACGCTTCGTTTCAGTGTGGTCTTAAACTATTGACCAGCTGGTATTTAGGCAGATTTCATAGTGTTCACATTTTCCATATTAAATGCTAAAAAGTTTTTTATTTTTATTTTCCCTTTTCTTATTTTCATTTTTCGAAGGTCTACTCAAATAAGTGGTTGAGTCTAACAACGCAAGATGCATATTTTTTCTTTATGTTCATTGGCGATAAGATTTTGGCTAGCAGTGTATATAGAAGATACAACATAGTTTCCCACCAGTCGTTTATCGTTTGCTATTCAAAGAGATGCGTCATCTGTCATAAAAGATTGTTTAATATGTTAAATCAACCGAATACATTTTTTCAAAATTTACTTACTTGCAGTAAAAAGATATTTAAATAGCTGTCTGTGTTTTATCAACCACCGAGAAATGACCTCTGTAAACAACTTACCGCTTCCCCACAGGGAGCAAGGGGGACTCATCATCAGGAAATATTACCAGTTAGGTAAACCATTTTGTTGTGGGGGAGGGGAGGGGATTTTGAAAGTCACGTGCTGAATATGATAATGTTATTTGTTAATTTTATCTTATTTTCACTCACGCTTCAACGAAACATTGTCTATTAATTACGCATTACGTACACATGTATATATTAGAGAAACTTACAAAGAAGGAAAAGTTTGTTCGCTGTAGTACTAACCACACGTTCGTGCTTACGTCTTGTATTACTGTCAATATACTGTATAATTTCTAAGTTAATGATTAATGAGAGGGAATCCTCAATTGCCTCAAAACTTGGAATTCTTTAAGGCAGGATTAGAGCAAATTAATCTATGAGATCGCTTTCTTTTCCTCTTTCTATGAGCTTTTTCTTGTGTGTGCCAACAATATCCATGTTGTTACTCATCAGGAACTGTGCCAGCCTAACCTCAAGTTGAAATCCTTTTGCACAGGATTAGAGTAAATTAACCTATGAGATGTTCGGAGTGGTCAAATATATCAATCGAAAGATTTTGACCTTGTTAGTCCAAGACTTAATTAAATATCAAACCAAACAAGAGATGAGGGAAACGTTAAGCTAAAAGTTTGTACTCGAAAAAAAACACAACAACACATATACAAAAAAGCAGATATCCACTATCAGCCACTTTGCCACAGCTGAAAAAAAAAAGAATGTTACGTCATTGTGACTGAGTTTCTGCTTTTACACCCTCTATTTCTGGAACGGGCGTGGCCTTAGGGTTAGTCTGCCGGAGGGCAAGTCTGTTAACATCCAGTTAGGCCCGGCATGGCCAGGTGGTTTACGGCGTTCGATTTGTAATCCGAGGGTCGTGGGTTCGAATACCCGTCGCACCAAACATGCTCGCCCTTTCAGCTGTGGAGGAGTTATAATGTGACGGTCAATCTTACGTTGGTAAAAGAGTAGCTGAAGAGTTGACGGTGTGTGGTGATGACTAGGTGCCTTACCTCTATTATTACTTTGCTTAATTAGAGGCGGCTAGCGCAGATAGCCCTCGTGTAGCTTTGCGCGAAATTCAAAAAACAAACAAATATCCTGTTCCTGCAAAATACATTTTACTCTTAGGGGCTGTGTATGTATTATAAGAGTGACAGTCAATTGCTACTCTTCGAATAGAGTAGCCCCAGAGTTGGCTGTGTGTTCTTTTGACTGACTGGCTTCACACAATATTACCGCCAGCTAGCTTGATTAAGCCTTGAGTAGCTTTAAGTGGATATCCCAAACCAACCAACCCTTTACTTCCTACACTTCCTTTGTTTCAGTAAACTAAGAATGCATATGAAACTTATGTGTTCGTATTCACTGTTTACGTAATGAAATAATAGTAAGTTGAATTAATTTGTACTTCTGATATTATAAACTGATTGCTTTATTTCACAGTTTTATTTAGTGTAACAAGTTAGAAACAAAAGTGCTTTCGCTGGAACATATGCAGGGTGAATAAATACGTTCTCTCTTCTCTTACTGTTTATAGTTTTATTAACGTAAAGTGTGCTTGGTAAATCTGTACTTCCTGCTCATGAGTTATGTTTGTACTTGGTGAATCTGTACTTCCTTCTCATGAGTTATGTTTGTACTTGGTGAATCTGTACTTCCTTCTCATGAGTTATGTTTGTACTTGGTGAAACTGTACTTCCTGCTCGTCAGTTATGCTTTATCTATACATTAACTACGTAAATATTTGTTTTAAGAGTTTTTCAAGCTTTCGTTATGGATTATTTAATGAGCGTATCACCCATCAAAACTCGCTGGTTGAAATCCCCGTCCCACCAAGTATGCTTGCCTTTTCAGCCATAGGGGTGTTATAATGTGACGGTCAATTCCACTGTTCGTTGGTAAAAAGAGTAGCCCCAGAACTGACAGTGAATGGTGCAGACTAGTTGCTTTCTTTTAATTTTCACTGCTAAATTGGGGTGGCCAGTGCAGATAGCCCTCGTGTAGCTTTGAGCGAAATTCAAAACAAATCAAATGAGGGGACTAGTACTAGCATCCCACCCTGAAAGTATATCTGAACCTCACATTTCGTAGCTAACTGAAATAAATAATTTTTATGAAATCAAGCTTGACCAACAAAGAGGCAGAAAAGTACAGTCTAGTCAATCAGACGTCAGTAAATTTACCTGTGAGCCAATCAAAACCAAGATCATTCATGAAATGAATTCGTCACGTATTCGTAGAATAATTATTGGTAAAAATCAGTTAGATTAACAACTCCTAATATATAGAAAATCCAGTACGTTTTGGTAACAATACATTACAACAATGGCTTTTGTGTCATGTCGCTTAGCAACAAAAGCAAATTCTAATACTGTTGTTAGTCTATGTGGTGAAATATATAAGATGAAATGTATGGCCAACAAAACTGGAAAAATATTTGTTGATTTCTTATTGTGGAGTCTCCAAACCCAATTTCTATTGTGGCAAATCAGCATATATATTGTGTGCCATTGAGGGATCTTTACTTTAAGAGTATTATAACAACACTCACTACACTTATAAGGATTCACGCCCCGTCACTAAACTTATATACCAGGTAGACAGATCCATCTATTCTATTCGGAAAAATGCATTTTGGCTTTTATGACCCATTTTATTACGAAAAATCAAAGTTAGATGAAAAGTTTATTTCTTTTTTGTTTGTAAGGATAGGTGTAGCCTAATATTTAGCCGAATGGAAGGTCCAATGTTCGAAATCCGATATGTGACAGTAAATATCTAAGCATTAATAATATGTTTATAAAGAATCCATTATATGTCAGCTAAAAATATTTTACCAGTTTTTGATAATAATATAACTTTTATTAATAATGTTGCATTGTTCAAAAATAAAATAATAAAATAAATAAATAAAATAAAATAAAATAAAAATAATGGCTAGTAGTACTGTCAATTTTTTTTTACACTATTTTATAACAAATAAGAGAATATTCAAAATAAAAACTTTTGGTACGAAAAATACCTTTTTTGTCACTAGAGGCCATTAGCTACTTAAAAGTAGCTAAATTTAAAATTACAATTTTATTCAGTATAACGCGATAGTGAGAGTAAGTTGAAACAACTTTACTTGAAGACATTTTCAAGAGAGATAGATGAAGCTGGGACTCATATGAACTACATAAGAAATTTAAAGGTGCAACTTGCAGTTACGTTAAAGGTTATTTTATTATTGTGTAAGGGCATACAGAGATTGGGAGTTGAATATGGTAAAAGTATTAGGATCGCTTCATTCCTACTTTAATAATTATAAGACCCTTTAAAGGTAACTGTTTAACACGAATTCTTGTATTTGTATGGTAGATAAGGCATCACCACCATGTTACCACAGATATTATGACTTTAAGGTGACAACTAGAACTGACAACAGATTCTTTATTGAAATATTTTTAATATTTAACGTATATCAAATTAATTATTGTTTTATAGTAGTGATTTTAATGAACAATTAATGTAATTAATAGTATTTCACTTAGTAATTTCATTTTATATATACAGTCATGTGAAAAAGTTAGGACACCCTATGAAAGCCTGTGTATTTTTGTAACATTTTTGGATATATAGATACTTAATCTCAATTTTAACAATACTGAGATATGATAGGAATATAACTGAACAATTAAAACTGAAGAACAGACATTTCAAGATCTTTTGTAAATGTAATTCTACAAAAATGCATATTCAAACTGCGGAAAAAGTTAGGACACCCTACCCCCTAATAGCTAGTGTTACCCCCTTTGGCTGAAATAACTGCAGTGAGACGCTTCTTGTAGCCATCTACCAGTCTCTGACATCGGTCTGAAGAAAGTTTCCCACATTCCTCAGTGCAGAATTCTTCCAGCTTTGAGATGTTTGAGGGGTTTCTTCCATGTACAGTCCGTTTCAAGTCACTCCACAGCATCTCAATGCTTCACAGTTGGTATGAGGTTCTTTTCCTGGAATGCTGTATTTGGTTTACGCCAAAGATGTCCTCTGTTCTGGTGTCCAAATAATTCAATTTTGGACTCATCTGTCCAAAGAACATTATTCCAGAAGTCCTGGTCTTTGTCTACATTCTCTCTGGCAAACTTCAGTCTGGCCTTAATGTTTCTCTTAGAGAGTAAAGGTTTTCTTTTTGCACACCTCCCATGCAAGTTAAACTTGTGCAGTCTCTTTCTGATTGTAGAGGCATGCACTTTCACATCAACAGTAGCCAGAGCCTGCTGTAGGTCCCATGATGACATGTTATGGTGTTTGAAGACTTCTTTTAGCATCTTGCGGTCTGCTCTCAGGGTGAACTTGCTTGGACGACCAGACCTAGGCATGTTGGCAGTTGTTTTGAAAGCCCTCACTATTGTCCGGACAGTGGAATGGCTGATTTCAAAATCTTTTGAGATCTTTTTATATCCCTTTCCAGACTCATAAGCTGTTACATTTTTCTTTCTGAAGGCCTCAGACAGCTCTTTTGCTCTCACCATGGTTCTCACTCTCACTTCAACAGTCAGGAGCACACCAAACTAAACGTCTGAGGTTTAAATGGGGCAACCCTCATTCAAAATGCTAAGTAACGATCTTCTAATCATGTGCACCTGGTGTGATACGCCTGTGTGTCAGTTGAGCCGTTTTAAGTGGGAATAAATGTGGGGGTGTCCTAACTTTTTCCTCAGTTACAATATGCGTTTTTGTAGAATTACATTTACAGAAGATCTTGAAATGTCTTTTCTTCAGTTTTAATTGTTTAGTTACATTCCTATAATCTCTCAGTATTGTTAAAATTGAGAATAAATGTCTATATATCCAAAAATGTTACAAAATACACAGGCTTTCATAGGGTGTCCTAACTTTTTCACATAGCTGTATGTACATATATGTGCGTATATATATATATATATATATGTTTATTAGTCATTTCATTATATATACATATATATATTGAATATTGGATCGATATAGCAGTGTGGGATTTTCTTAAAGAAAGGATTGTAGCTGTCAATAACTTTCAATTGATAAACTAGAGGGAGGAAGTTGGTTAACAGCACTCATCGCCAGCTCTTAGACTACTCTTATATGATCGAAAAATAGGACTTTACCACCATGTACTCACAGTTAAATAGGGAAGAGTTCGTGACGAAGAGTCGCGAACCAGAAATTCTCAGATTCACAGTTCTGGAACAAGGTTATGCCATCCCTAAAAACTTTTGATTTATATGTAATTCTAACCTATAATCATCGTGGCACATGGTTCAGGAGGTTTGACGGATGTGGTTAGTGTTTGGAGACCAACATAGCTTCAGTTTGCCATGGAAACACCAACTGTTCTAAATAACTTTTTTGGTATATCAGCGCTTGTGTAAGTGTAAAAATGGTAACAACAGTAGAATATTGCAAAATAATAAATTATCTAGCCAGCCTTACAATGGCTTACCCTGAAGGTTACTCTTATGGCATGTTTAGTTTCTAACATCTTCATCAGTAAACACAAATGTTAGAAACCAAATGCTCTATTTCATTTATTTTCTGAAGTCAATTTTTAAACATATTAATAACCTAAACACATCGTATCGTAGGCCGTGCCTCCTGTGATATCTTTTATTCATTTCTCAAGCGATTATACAACAAAGGGATTGTTTGTTTGTTTGTTTTTAAATTTCGCGCAAAGCTACTCGAGGGCTATCTGCGCTAGCCGTCCCTAATTTAGTAGTGTAAGACTAGAAAGAAGGCAGCTAGTCATCACCACTCACCGCCAACTCTTGGGCTACTCTTTTACCAACGAATAGTGGGATTGACCGTCACATCATAATGCCCCCACGGCTGAAAGGGCAGCATGTTTGGTGCGACGGGGTTCGAACCCGCAACCCTCGGATTACGAGTCGAATGTCTTAACCCACCTGGCCATGCCGGGCACAACAAAGGGAAGACTACATGATTCGTCAGTTAATTCACTTTTTACAACGCTAAAATACGTGGTTAGATTCCTCATGATGAACGCAGTAGATAGCCCAACATGGCTTTTCCTTGAAACAAACAGACGTACTTTCCTCTTCAGTTAGATAAATGTTAACTTACGAATAAAACTGGCACAAGATGTGACAGTGATAGTTTTGACCAATAACTAACCATATCCGTAAAACCACCGTTTCACGTCTATCAAACGTTTCAGTTGAAACCAACCTAAGATAAGCAACAAATAATCCCTAACCCTAAAAGACATACGACAGAACGCCAAGATCATTTTATCTCAATTTGTTATTGAGTTTAAGTTGTTTGTTTGAACTTAAACAAGAAGAATGAAATATGGCCTATCGTTGCTCTGCCCACCAAGGGTATTGAAACCCGGTTTCTAGCAGTACAAGTCCAAAGATTTGCCACTGAGCCATTGGGAGGCTCTTGAGTTCAGGCCGTTTTTGAAAATTCCCAATGTCTTCCATTTTAGAAAATTTGGTTGGCCTTCATTTCGATTTTGAACTGTAACATACATTCACCAAAGATTTAACCAGGGTGTCCTGGTGGCAATATAACTTTCATAAGACATTTGATCAGAATCAGTTCCAACCTTTTCCAGTTAAACACATGGACTGGAATCAGTTCCTCAGAGTTGGCAGGGTAAAAACATGTAATTTTCAGTTTAATAAGAAAGCTGCAGGTAAAACTTTAGGTTATTTGTTTTCAAAACAAATGACTGACTAAGAAATCCTACTTCTGGTTTGAAGTAACCAACCATTCTCTACAAACGTAAAGCAACACTAAGATTGTTTTCACTTTGTCTCGTGAAATGACGAAATAAACAGAATTTTATCGTAACATATTAGCGTTAAGGTACCTACTTTTAAGAAGACAGTTACGGATTGTTTCATATGCTAAGTAAGTACAATAGTTAAGATTAGGCCTGTGAAAGGTACCTACTTTTAAGAAGGCATTTACGGATTGTTTCATGTGCTAAGTACAATAGTTAAGATTAAGCCTGTGAAAGGTTCCTACTTTTAAGAAGACTGTTACGGATTGTTTCATGTGCTAAGTACAATATTTAAGATTAGGCCTGTGAAAGGTACCTACTTTTAAGAAGGCAGTTACGGATTGTTTCATGTGCTAAGTACAATAGTTAAGATTAGGCCTGTGAAAGGTACCTACTTTTAAGAAGGGAGTTACGGATTGTTTCATGTGCTAAGTACAACAGTTAAGATTAGGCCTGTGAAAGGTACCTACTTTTAAGAAGGGAGTTACGGATTGTTTCATGTGCTTAGTAAGTACAATAGTTAAGATTAGGCCTGTGAAAGGTACCTACTTTTAAGAAGGCATTTACGGATTGTTTCATGTGCTAAGTACAATAGTTAAGATTAAGCCTGTAAAAGGTACCTACTTTTAAAAAGACAGTTACGGATTGTTTCATGTGCTAAGTACAATATTTAAGATTAGAAATGTGAAAGGTACCTACTTTTAAGAAGGCAGTTACGGATTGTTTCATGTGCTAAGTACAATAGTTAAGATTAGGCCTGTGAAAGGTACCTACTTTTAAGAAGGCAGTTACGGATTGTTTCATGTGCTAAGTACAACAGTTAAGATTAGGCCTGTGAAAGATACCTACATTTAAGAAGGCATTTACGGATTGTTTCATGTGCTAAGTACAATAGTTAAGATTAAGCCTGTGAAAGGTACCTACTTTTAAGAAGACAGTTACGGATTGTTTCATGTGCTAAGTACAATAGTTAAGATTAGGCCTGTGAAAGGTACCTACTTTTAAGAAGGCAGTTACGGATTGTTTCATGTGCTAAGTACAACAGTTAAGATTAGGCCTGTGAAAGGTACCTACATTTAAGAAGGCATTTACGGATTGTTTCATGTGCTAAGTACAATAGTTAAGATTAAGCCTGTGAAAGGTACCTACTTTTAAGAAGACAGTTACGGATTGTTTCATGTGCTAAGTACAATAGTTAAGATTAGGCCTGTGAAAGGTACCTACATTTAAGAAGGCATTTACGGATTGTTTCATGTGCTAAGTACAATAGTTAAGATTAAGCCTGTGAAAGGTACCTACTTTTAAGAAGACAGTTACGGATTGTTTCATGTGCTAAGTACAATATTTAAGATTAGGCCTGTGAAAGGTACCTACTTTTAAGAAGGCAGTTACGGATTGTTTCATGTGCTAAGTACAATATTTAAGATTAGGCCTGTGAAAGGTACCTACTTTTAAGAAGGCAGTTACGGATTGTTTCATGTGCTAAGTACAATAGTTAAGATTAGGCCTGTGAAAGGTACCTACTTTTAAGAAGGCAGTTACGGATTGTTTCATGTGCTAAGTACAACAGTTAAGATTAGGCCTGTGAAAGGTACCTACATTTAAGAAGGCATTTACGGATTGTTTCATGTGCTAAGTACAATAGTTAAGATTAAGCCTGTGAAAGGTACCTACTTTTAAGAAGACAGTTACGGATTGTTTCATGTGCTAAGTACAATAGTTAAGATTAGGCCTGTGAAAGGTACCTACATTTAAGAAGGCAGTTACGGATTGTTTCATGTGCTAAGTATAATAGTTAAGATTAGGCCTGTGAAAGGTACCTACTTTTAGGAAGGGAGTTACGGATTGTTTCATGTGCTAAGTACAATAGTTAAGATTATGCCTGTGAAAGGTACCTACGTTTAAGAAGACAGTTACGGATTGTTTCATGTGTTAAGTACAATATTTAAGATTAGGCCTGTGAAAGGTACCTACTTTTAAGAAGGCAGTTACGGATTGTTTCATGTGCTAAGTACAATAGTTAAGATTAGGCCTGTGAAAGGTACCTACTTTTAAGAAGGCCGTTACGGATTGTTTCATGTGCTAAGTACAATATTTAAGATTAGCCTGTGAAAGGTACCTACTTTTAAGAAGGCAGTTACGGATTGTTTCATGTGTGAAGTACAATATTTAAGATTAGGCCTGTGAAAGGTACCTACTTTTAAGAAGGCAGTTACGGATTGTTTCATGTGCTAAGTACAATAGTTAAGATTAGGCCTGTGAAAGGTACCAACTTTTAAGAAGGCCGTTACGGATTGTTTCATGTGCTAAGTACAATATTTAAGATTAGGCCCGTGAGAGGTACCTGCTTTCTTTATCGTTACAATGTTCATTTCCTTTTGTGAACAGTCGAATCCAACTTCTGTCCTGATATCCGTTAATTGAACCATACCAGTACAGTAATAACTACAGTCGTTCAACTGAAAGTCACACCAGTACTAACTATTCTTTATAGCAATTTCTCACGTAATATTAAAGTAATACAAATTAAACGAATGAACTCTGTATGTGAAACAATAATTAGGTACATAACTTTACTCGGTCTAAAAGTATGTAAATCTAGGAGAAAGGGTTCCGAAGTTGTTATGATCGATATTGCTAAGCCTTGTCTGTTCTTACTGCAACTCAAAGTAACTAGATAAATGAAAGTCATGTGATTGAACACACAAATTGAGAATCATTTTACATAACAACGACCACTTTAATGAATATAAGAGGAAAATGTTGAAAATACAATTTGAAAAAAAACACGTTTTAATACACGGAAATAAAACAAATATTTTAAATTAAGGTAAGTGACATGATCGACAGGAACACTTTCTGAAGAAATGTCAGATTTGACTTAACTTTTAAAATCTAAAACTTAACGAATTAAAACCAGGTCATCTTTCTACTAAACTAATAGCAAAAATACTTTGATAACCCTTTTGTTTCTTGTCTGAAAAATATGTTTTATGTTTTATTGAATCTCTTCTATTCTGTCAGGATAATATGTATAATCTTTTAATGAATCTTCTTTTCTGTCAGGATAACGTGTATAATGTTTTAATGAATCTTCTTTTCTGTATAATGTTTTAATGAATTTTCAGGATAATATGTATAATTTTCTTTTCTGTTTGTAATGTTTTAATCTTCTTTCTGTCAGGATAACATGTATAATGTTGTAACAATTTCTTTTCTTCTGTCAGGATAATGTGTATAATGTTTTAAACAATCTCTACACAATGGGGACACCTGACAGTACACAGAGGAGAGATTAATAAGGCTTGTTTGTTTGTTATTAACTACAAAACTACACAATGTGGACACCTTACAGTACACAGAGGAATGAATAGTCAAGCTTGTTTGTTTGTTATTAACCAGAAAGCTGCACAATGGGGACACCTTACAGTACACAATAAAGATTGTTTGTTTGTTATTAACTACAAAACTACACAATGGGGACACCTACAGTAACAGGCTTGATTGTTTGTTATTAACTACAAAACTACACAATGGGGACACCTTACAGTACATAGAGGAGATAATAGTAAGGCTTGTTTGTTTGTTATTAACTACAAAACTACACAATGGGGACACCTTACAGTACACAGAGGAGAGATTAATAAGGCTTGTTTGTTTGTTATTAACTACAAAACTACACAATGGACACAATGGAAACAAGCCTACAAAACTACACAGAGTACACAGAGGAATGAATAGTCAAGCTTGTTTGTTTGTTATTAACTACAAAACTACACAATGGGGACACCTTATAGTGCACACAGAGGTGAGAATAGTAAGGCTTGTTTGTTTGTTATTAACTACAAAACTACACAATGGGGACACCTTACAGTACACAGAGGTGAGAATAGTAAGGCTTGTTTGTTTGTTATTAATTACAAAACTACACAATGGGGACACCTTATAGTACACAGAGGTGAGAATAGTAAGGCTTGTTTGTTTGTTATTAACTACAAAGCTACACAATGGGGACACCTTATACTACACAGAGGAATGAATAGTCAAGCTTGTTTGTTTGTTATTAACTACAAAACTACACAATGGGACACCTTACAGTACACAGAGGAGAGATTAATAAGGCTTGTTTGTTTGTTATTAACTACAAAACTACACAATGGAAACACCTTACAGTACACAGAGGAATGAATAGTCAAGCTTGTTTGTTTGTTATTAACTACAAAGCTACACAATGGGGACACCTTACAGTACACAGAGGAATGAATAGTCAAGCTTGTTTGTTTGTTATTAACCAGAAAGCTGCACAATGGGCTGTCTCTGTTTTGCTCACTTAGGGTATCGACACCTGGTTTCTATCGGTGTGAGTTTGCAGACAAATAGTGAAGTAATTAAGTATGTTTATTAAACCAGTGTAAATGAAAACGATGAACCAAACATGAATAATCAAGTGCCAGGTAATTAAAGTTAATTAAACAAAACAACCTGCTCTAAACTGAAAATATCTTTTGTATTTTTTTATAAATTATGTTCTAAGAGCCTCCTAGTGGTGTGGTGGTATGTCTGCGGATTTGCAACGCTTGAAACTATACTTCGATACCTGTGGTGAGCAGAGTGCAGATGGCCCATTGTGTATGTTTGTGAGTAATTACTAACATCACTTCCAAGATATCTTTACTACGTTGTTTGTTCCATACTCTATACGTATATTCCTGTGTCCCTGTAAATTACTTGAGTCTGATTATGACAAAAGCTTCGAGAAACGTTAAGCCTTTGTCACTTAGAATAATGTTTTTCACTTCAAACATCATCATTAATTTAGTTTCGACTTTTAAGTACATTAAACGAATAGTTTGAGATAAAGAACGAGGCTTAATAGTCGAATGCTTAACATAAATATTAAATCTTTCTTCAGGGATTTCATGAAATATAATACATCAGTTTTCACATTTGTTGTAGTAAATGTGTTGTTGTAGGAAAGAAACGAAAAATAGAATGAAAATTACAAAACTGTACTTGTGGTTCAGAAGTTACGATTTACAGACGAAAACGTTCGAAGCGTTAGAAACAAATAGGCCTAAAATCCCCTAAACTACAGATTTTTATTTATCCACGGACATTTTACTTTTTAGGGTTCGGATACAAAATGAATGGTGTATAAAAAAACATTATTAAATTATTTTTATTCTGGATCCGAAATAAACAGATTAAGGAAAAAATGTGTAAAAAACGAACATATACAGTCAATGTGAGCCCTAACACAAAGTGTACACCAACCCGGTGTAAGTATATACGTGAAAAGATTTAACTTGTAAAAACATCAAAAACTTACTTAGCCTCGTTTGTTTTTAGAAAAAAGCCACATGGAACCATCTACTGTGCCAACCGCAGGGAATCAAACCCCAAATTTTACTGCCGTTCTATATGTTAACGTTTAGTATTTCTCGATACGTCTCATTATGTAAATCATGTTCATGTTTGATAGAGTAGAAGCTGGTAATATGTAAATCATGTTCATGTTTGATACAGTAGAAGCTGGTAATATGCGTTAATCGTATTAAAAAAATAAAACTCTCTATTCCCTGCAGTAAATGTCTAAGTCGGTATTAACACACCCATGTGATTCATTTTATTTGAAACCCGAAGAATGAGTAAGTATCACCTATTTCATTGAATTCCACACGATATGAAGAGAAACGTTCTGTTCTTGTACTCAATGTTTCCACTGTTGTTATCTCTTCTTGTACTCAATGTTTCCACTGTTGTTATCTCTTCTTGTACTCAATGTTTCCTCTGTTGTTATCTTTTCTTGTACTCAATGTTTCCAATGTTGTTATCTCTTCTTGTACTCAATGTTTCCACTGTTGTTATTTCTTCTTGTACTTAATGTTTCCACTGTTGTTATCTCTTCTTGTAATCAATGTTTCCACTGTTGTTATCTCTTCTTGTACTAAATGTTTCCACTGTTGTTATCTCTTCTTGTACTCAATGTTTCCACTGTTGTTATCTCTTCTTGTACTCAATGTTTCCACTGTTGTTATCTCTCATATTTACTTCACTACAGATCTAGTAATTTGGAACTATTTTCTTTCTCGTTGGACTTCACAGCTTAGTTAAAACTACGACTTATTCAATATTTTTTATGATTTACAGAAATACAGCTTCGAAGTTAAGCAATGAATGTTTTTCAAACGGAATGAAATAAACGGTAACTATTATCTGATAACATCATCGTTTAATTAACCATGAGTTAATAACACAGACGGGTTAATAGTACTCGTCAAATGGTATAACACAACATTAACTACAATGCCACATCCATCAGTCTTTGTTTATTTCCTTTAGTCATGGACGTAACTCCGACGTTAAAGACAAATATGAAGAACGTATCAGTGTTTTGTTTCACTTGCTTAACACAGAAATGAGTGTTTAGTTATTAACACAATATGTGAAGTTTTTGCATACAATATAATGCAGATAAAACACCAACAAACATCAAACAGTTCTATCTACATATATGTGTGTACTCTCGGTGTCGTTAGTACGGGACCTGGCAATCAGGTGAAAGTTTGAAATCTGCCACTTGATACATAAGAAACTTAGACTGACTTCTTTCTACAGGCTTTATCCAGTCTTGGACCACTGTTGCCTGTAAAATACATATATTTTTCTACAAAAAAGGAAATATAATTCAGTTGTGAAGACACAATAAAAAATAATTAAAAATTCCAAGGTGATTCCTGAAGATTCTTTACAAAGAGTTTATTAAATGAGATCTGATTTATTTCGATATTAATTAAAGAAACTAACAGACCAGAGACAATAGCAGATAATCTAACTATATCTGTCAACTGACGGTGAATGTTTAAACTTAATAAAAAAAATGTGTTGAACAGGAACTATATGCTTCTAGTTAATAACTTGAATGTAAACTTTAGTTTATTTTATTAAAATTTATAACAAAGCTTTTTCAGAAACCACATTTACAGTTTACTTTCCAACTACCAACAAATATTTGGAAGTGGTCACACCTTTGACCACTTTACTTCTCACTGACCATCAATAAAATTATGGTTGTTGGGTCTGGTTTTACTTTGGTTTATTAATGAGCCTCTTGTTACATTTGTTAGTATTCCACGTGTTGTCTGGTTTTACTTTGGTTTATTAATGAGCCTCTTGTTACATTTGTTAGTATTCCACGTGTTGTCTGGTTTTACTTTGGTTTATTAATGAGCCTCTTGTTACATTTGTTAGTATTCCACGTGTTGTCTGGTTTTACTTTGGTTTATTAATGAGCCTCTTGTTACATTTGTTAGTATTCCACGTGTTGTCTGGTTTTACTTTGGTTTATTAATGAGCCTCTTGTTACATTTGTTAGTATTCCACGTGTTGTCTGGTTTTACTTTGGTTTATTAATGAGCCTCTTGTTACATTTGTTAGTATTCCACGTGTTGTCTGGTTTTACTTTGGTTTATTAATGAGCCTCTTGTTACATTTGTTAGTATTCCACGTGTTGTCTGGTTTTACTTTGGTTTATTAATAAATCTCTTTTACATTTGTTAGATTTCCACGTGTTGTCTGGTTTTACTTTGGTTTATTAATGAGCCTCTTGTTACATTTGTTAGTATTCCACGTGTTGTCTGGTTTTACTTTGGTTTATTAATGAGCCTCTTGTTACATTTGTTAGTATTCCACGTGTTGTCTGGTTTTACTTTGGTTTATTAATGAGCCTCTTGTTACATTTGTTAGTATTCCACGTGTTGTCTGGTTTTACTTTGGTTTAGTGATGAGCCTCTTGTTACATATGTTAGTATTCCACTTGTTACATTTGGTTTATTAATAGCCTTCCACGTTAGTATTCCACGTCTGGTTTTACTTTGGTTTATTAATGAGCCTCTTGTTACATTTGTTAGTATTCCACGTGTTGTCTGGTTTTACTTTGGTTTATTAATGAGCCTCTTGTTACATTTGTTAGTATTCCACGTGTTGTCTGGTTTTACTTTGGTTTATTAATGAGCCTCTTGTTACATTTGTTAGTATTCCACGTGTTGTCTGGTTTTACTTTGGTTTATTAATGAGCCTCTTGTTACATTTGTTAGTATTCCACGTGTTGTCTGGTTTTACTTTGGTTTATTAATGAGCCTCTTGTTACATTTGTTAGTATTCCACGTGTTGTCTGGTTTTACTTTGGTTTATTAATGAGCCTCTTGTTACATTTGTTAGTATTCCACGTGTTGTCTGGTTTTACTTTGGTTTATTAATGAGCCTCTTGTTACATTTGTTAGTATTCCACGTGTTGTCTGGTTTTACTTTGGTTTATTAATGAGCCTCTTGTTACATTTGTTAGTATTCCACGTGTTGTCTGGTTTTACTTTGGTTTATTAATGAGCCTCTTGTTACATTTGTTAGTATTCCACGTGTTGTCTGGTTTTACTTTGGTTTATTAATGAGCCTCTTGTTACATTTGTTAGTATTCCACGTGTTGTCTGGTTTTACTTTGGTTTATTAATGAGCCTCTTGTTACATTTGTTAGTATTCCACGTGTTGTCTGGTTTTACTTTGGTTTATTAATGAGCCTCTTGTTACATTTGTTAGTATTCCACGTGTTGTCTGGTTTTACTTTGGTTTATTAATGAGCCTCTTGTTACATTTGTTAGTATTCCACGTGTTGTCTGGTTTTACTTTGGTTTATTAATGAGCCTCTTGTTACATTTGTTAGTATTCCACGTGTTGTCTGGTTTTACTTTGGTTTATTAATGAGCCTCTTGTTACATTTGTTAGTATTCCACGTGTTGTCTGGTTTTACTTTGGTTTATTAATGAGCCTCTTGTTACATTTGTTAGTATTCCACGTGTTGTCTGGTTTTACTTTGGTTTATTAATGAGCCTCTTGTTACATTTGTTAGTATTCCACGTGTTGTCTGGTTTTACTTTGGTTTATTAATGAGCCTCTTGTTACATTTGTTAGTATTCCACGTGTTGTCTGGTTTTACTTTGGTTTATTAATGAGCCTCTTGTTACATTTGTTAGTATTCCACGTGTTGTCTGGTTTTACTTTGGTTTATTAATGAGCCTCTTGTTACATTTGTTAGTATTCCACGTGTTGTCTGGTTTTACTTTGGTTTATTAATGAGCCTCTTGTTACATTTGTTAGTATTCCACGTGTTGTCTGGTTTTACTTTGGTTTATTAATGAGCCTCTTGTTACATTTGTTAGTATTCCACGTGTTGTCTGGTTTTACTTTGGTTTATTAATGAGCCTCTTGTTACATTTGTTAGTATTCCACGTGTTGTCTGGTTTTACTTTGGTTTATTAATGAGCCTCTTGTTACATTTGTTAGTATTCCACGTGTTGTCTGGTTTTACTTTGGTTTATTAATGAGCCTCTTGTTACATTTGTTAGTATTCCACGTGTTGTCTGGTTTTACTTTGGTTTATTAATGAGCCTCTTGTTACATTTGTTAGTATTCCACGTGTTGTCTGGTTTTACTTTGGTTTATTAATGAGCCTCTTGTTACATTTGTTAGTATTCCACGTGTTGTCTGGTTTTACTTTGGTTTATTAATGAGCCTCTTGTTACATTTGTTAGTATTCCACGTGTTGTCTGGTTTTACTTTGGTTTATTAATGAGCCTCTTGTTACATTTGTTAGTATTCCACGTGTTGTCTGGTTTTACTTTGGTTTATTAATGAGCCTCTTGTTACATTTGTTAGTATTCCACGTGTTGTCTGGTTTTACTTTGGTTTATTAATGAGCCTCTTGTTACATTTGTTAGTATTCCACGTGTTGTCTGGTTTTACTTTGGTTTATTAATGAGCCTCTTGTTACATTTGTTAGTATTCCACGTGTTGTCTGGTTTTACTTTGGTTTATTAATGAGCCTCTTGTTACATTTGTTAGTATTCCACGTGTTGTCTGGTTTTACTTTGGTTTATTAATGAGCCTCTTGTTACATTTGTTAGTATTCCACGTGTTGTCTGGTTTTACTTTGGTTTATTAATGAGCCTCTTGTTACATTTGTTAGTATTCCACGTGTTGTCTGGTTTTACTTTGGTTTATTAATGAGCCTCTTGTTACATTTGTTAGTATTCCACGTGTTGTCTGGTTTTACTTTGGTTTATTAATGAGCCTCTTGTTACATTTGTTAGTATTCCACGTGTTGTCTGGTTTTACTTTGGTTTATTAATGAGCCTCTTGTTACATTTGTTAGTATTCCACGTGTTGTCTGGTTTTACTTTGGTTTATTAATGAGCCTCTTGTTACATTTGTTAGTATTCCACGTGTTGTCTGGTTTTACTTTGGTTTATTAATGAGCCTCTTGTTACATTTGTTAGTATTCCACGTGTTGTCTGGTTTTACTTTGGTTTATTAATGAGCCTCTTGTTACATTTGTTAGTATTCCACGTGTTGTCTGGTTTTACTTTGGTTTATTAATGAGCCTCTTGTTACATTTGTTAGTATTCCACGTGTTGTCTGGTTTTACTTTGGTTTATTAATGAGCCTCTTGTTACATTTGTTAGTATTCCACGTGTTGTCTGGTTTTACTTTGGTTTATTAATGAGCCTCTTGTTACATTTGTTAGTATTCCACGTGTTGTCTGGTTTTACTTTGGTTTATTAATGAGCCTCTTGTTACATTTGTTAGTATTCCACGTGTTGTCTGGTTTTACTTTGGTTTATTAATGAGCCTCTTGTTACATTTGTTAGTATTCCACGTGTTGTCTGGTTTTACTTTGGTTTATTAATGAGCCTCTTGTTACATTTGTTAGTATTCCACGTGTTGTCTGGTTTTACTTTGGTTTATTAATGAGCCTCTTGTTACATTTGTTAGTATTCCACGTGTTGTCTGGTTTTACTTTGGTTTATTAATGAGCCTCTTGTTACATTTGTTAGTATTCCACGTGTTGTCTGGTTTTACTTTGGTTTATTAATGAGCCTCTTGTTACATTTGTTAGTATTCCACGTGTTGTCTGGTTTTACTTTGGTTTATTAATGAGCCTCTTGTTACATTTGTTAGTATTCCACGTGTTGTCTGGTTTTACTTTGGTTTATTAATGAGCCTCTTGTTACATTTGTTAGTATTCCACGTGTTGTCTGGTTTTACTTTGGTTTATTAATGAGCCTCTTGTTACATTTGTTAGTATTCCACGTGTTGTCTGGTTTTACTTTGGTTTATTAATGAGCCTCTTGTTACATTTGTTAGTATTCCACGTGTTGTCTGGTTTTACTTTGGTTTATTAATGAGCCTCTTGTTACATTTGTTAGTATTCCACGTGTTGTCTGGTTTTACTTTGGTTTATTAATGAGCCTCTTGTTACATTTGTTAGTATTCCACGTGTTGTCTGGTTTTACTTTGGTTTATTAATGAGCCTCTTGTTACATTTGTTAGTATTCCACGTGTTGTCTGGTTTTACTTTGGTTTATTAATGAGCCTCTTGTTACATTTGTTAGTATTCCACGTGTTGTCTGGTTTTACTTTGGTTTATTAATGAGCCTCTTGTTACATTTGTTAGTATTCCACGTGTTGTCTGGTTTTACTTTGGTTTATTAATGAGCCTCTTGTTACATTTGTTAGTATTCCACGTGTTGTCTGGTTTTACTTTGGTTTATTAATGAGCCTCTTGTTACATTTGTTAGTATTCCACGTGTTGTCTGGTTTTACTTTGGTTTATTAATGAGCCTCTTGTTACATTTGTTAGTATTCCACGTGTTGTCTGGTTTTACTTTGGTTTATTAATGAGCCTCTTGTTACATTTGTTAGTATTCCACGTGTTGTCTGGTTTTACTTTGGTTTATTAATGAGCCTCTTGTTACATTTGTTAGTATTCCACGTGTTGTCTGGTTTTACTTTGGTTTATTAATGAGCCTCTTGTTACATTTGTTAGTATTCCACGTGTTGTCTGGTTTTACTTTGGTTTATTAATGAGCCTCTTGTTACATTTGTTAGTATTCCACGTGTTGTCTGGTTTTACTTTGGTTTATTAATGAGCCTCTTGTTACATTTGTTAGTATTCCACGTGTTGTCTGGTTTTACTTTGGTTTATTAATGAGCCTCTTGTTACATTTGTTAGTATTCCACGTGTTGTCTGGTTTTACTTTGGTTTATTAATGAGCCTCTTGTTACATTTGTTAGTATTCCACGTGTTGTCTGGTTTTACTTTGGTTTATTAATGAGCCTCTTGTTACATTTGTTAGTATTCCACGTGTTGTCTGGTTTTACTTTGGTTTATTAATGAGCCTCTTGTTACATTTGTTAGTATTCCACGTGTTGTCTGGTTTTACTTTGGTTTATTAATGAGCCTCTTGTTACATTTGTTAGTATTCCACGTGTTGTCTGGTTTTACTTTGGTTTATTAATGAGCCTCTTGTTACATTTGTTAGTATTCCACGTGTTGTCTGGTTTTACTTTGGTTTATTAATGAGCCTCTTGTTACATTTGTTAGTATTCCACGTGTTGTCTGGTTTTACTTTGGTTTATTAATGAGCCTCTTGTTACATTTGTTAGTATTCCACGTGTTGTCTGGTTTTACTTTGGTTTATTAATGAGCCTCTTGTTACTTGTTACATTTGTATTATTTGTTTTAGAGCCTATACATTTGTTAGTATTCCACGTGTTGTCTGGTTTTACTTTGGTTTATTAATGAGCCTCTTGTTACATTTGTTAGTATTCCACGTGTTGTCTGGTTTTACTTTGGTTTATTAATGAGCCTCTTGTTACATTTGTTAGTATTCCACGTGTTGTCTGGTTTTACTTTGGTTTATTAATGAGCCTCTTGTTACATTTGTTAGTATTCCACGTGTTGTCTGGTTTTACTTTGGTTTATTAATGAGCCTCTTGTTACATTTGTTAGTATTCCACGTGTTGTCTGGTTTTACTTTGGTTTATTAATGAGCCTCTTGTTACATTTGTTAGTATTCCACGTGTTGTCTGGTTTTACTTTGGTTTATTAATGAGCCTCTTGTTACATTTGTTAGTATTCCACGTGTTGTCTGGTTTTACTTTGGTTTATTAATGAGCCTCTTGTTACATTTGTTAGTATTCCACGTGTTGTCTGGTTTTACTTTGGTTTATTAATGAGCCTCTTGTTACATTTGTTAGTATTCCACGTGTTGTCTGGTTTTACTTTGGTTTATTAATGAGCCTCTTGTTACATTTGTTAGTATTCCACGTGTTGTCTGGTTTTACTTTGGTTTATTAATGAGCCTCTTGTTACATTTGTTAGTATTCCACGTGTTGTCTGGTTTTACTTTGGTTTATTAATGAGCCTCTTGTTACATTTGTTAGTATTCCACGTGTTGTCTGGTTTTACTTTGGTTTATTAATGAGCCTCTTGTTACATTTGTTAGTATTCCACGTGTTGTCTGGTTTTACTTTGGTTTATTAATGAGCCTCTTGTTACATTTGTTAGTATTCCACGTGTTGTCTGGTTTTACTTTGGTTTATTAATGAGCCTCTTGTTACATTTGTTAGTATTCCACGTGTTGTCTGGTTTTACTTTGGTTTATTAATGAGCCTCTTGTTACATTTGTTAGTATTCCACGTGTTGTCTGGTTTTACTTTGGTTTATTAATGAGCCTCTTGTTACATTTGTTAGTATTCCACGTGTTGTCTGGTTTTACTTTGGTTTATTAATGAGCCTCTTGTTACATTTGTTAGTATTCCACGTGTTGTCTGGTTTTACTTTGGTTTATTAATGAGCCTCTTGTTACATTTGTTAGTATTCCACGTGTTGTCTGGTTTTACTTTGGTTTATTAATGAGCCTCTTGTTACATTTGTTAGTATTCCACGTGTTGTCTGGTTTTACTTTGGTTTATTAATGAGCCTCTTGTTACATTTGTTAGTATTCCACGTGTTGTCTGGTTTTACTTTGGTTTATTAATGAGCCTCTTGTTACATTTGTTAGTATTCCACGTGTTGTCTGGTTTTACTTTGGTTTATTAATGAGCCTCTTGTTACATTTGTTAGTATTCCACGTGTTGTCTGGTTTTACTTTGGTTTATTAATGAGCCTCTTGTTACATTTGTTAGTATTCCACGTGTTGTCTGGTTTTACTTTGGTTTATTAATGAGCCTCTTGTTACATTTGTTAGTATTCCACGTGTTGTCTGGTTTTACTTTGGTTTATTAATGAGCCTCTTGTTACATTTGTTAGTATTCCACGTGTTGTCTGGTTTTACTTTGGTTTATTAATGAGCCTCTTGTTACATTTGTTAGTATTCCACGTGTTGTCTGGTTTTACTTTGGTTTATTAATGAGCCTCTTGTTACATTTGTTAGTATTCCACGTGTTGTCTGGTTTTACTTTGGTTTATTAATGAGCCTCTTGTTACATTTGTTAGTATTCCACGTGTTGTCTGGTTTTACTTTGGTTTATTAATGAGCCTCTTGTTACATTTGTTAGTATTCCACGTGTTGTCTGGTTTTACTTTGGTTTATTAATGAGCCTCTTGTTACATTTGTTAGTATTCCACGTGTTGTCTGGTTTTACTTTGGTTTATTAATGAGCCTCTTGTTACATTTGTTAGTATTCCACGTGTTGTCTGGTTTTACTTTGGTTTATTAATGAGCCTCTTGTTACATTTGTTAGTATTCCACGTGTTGTCTGGTTTTACTTTGGTTTATTAATGAGCCTCTTGTTACATTTGTTAGTATTCCACGTGTTGTCTGGTTTTACTTTGGTTTATTAATGAGCCTCTTGTTACATTTGTTAGTATTCCACGTGTTGTCTGGTTTTACTTTGGTTTATTAATGAGCCTCTTGTTACATTTGTTAGTATTCCACGTGTTGTCTGGTTTTACTTTGGTTTATTAATGAGCCTCTTGTTACATTTGTTAGTATTCCACGTGTTGTCTGGTTTTACTTTGGTTTATTAATGAGCCTCTTGTTACATTTGTTAGTATTCCACGTGTTGTCTGGTTTTACTTTGGTTTATTAATGAGCCTCTTGTTACATTTGTTAGTATTCCACGTGTTGTCTGGTTTTACTTTGGTTTATTAATGAGCCTCTTGTTACATTTGTTAGTATTCCACGTGTTGTCTGGTTTTACTTTGGTTTATTAATGAGCCTCTTGTTACATTTGTTAGTATTCCACGTGTTGTCTGGTTTTACTTTGGTTTATTAATGAGCCTCTTGTTACATTTGTTAGTATTCCACGTGTTGTCTGGTTTTACTTTGGTTTATTAATGAGCCTCTTGTTACATTTGTTAGTATTCCACGTGTTGTCTGGTTTTACTTTGGTTTATTAATGAGCCTCTTGTTACATTTGTTAGTATTCCACGTGTTGTCTGGTTTTACTTTGGTTTATTAATGAGCCTCTTGTTACATTTGTTAGTATTCCACGTGTTGTCTGGTTTTACTTTGGTTTATTAATGAGCCTCTTGTTACATTTGTTAGTATTCCACGTGTTGTCTGGTTTTACTTTGGTTTATTAATGAGCCTCTTGTTACATTTGTTAGTATTCCACGTGTTGTCTGGTTTTACTTTGGTTTATTAATGAGCCTCTTGTTACATTTGTTAGTATTCCACGTGTTGTCTGGTTTTACTTTGGTTTATTAATGAGCCTCTTGTTACATTTGTTAGTATTCCACGTGTTGTCTGGTTTTACTTTGGTTTATTAATGAGCCTCTTGTTACATTTGTTAGTATTCCACGTGTTGTCTGGTTTTACTTTGGTTTATTAATGAGCCTCTTGTTACATTTGTTAGTATTCCACGTGTTGTCTGGTTTTACTTTGGTTTATTAATGAGCCTCTTGTTACATTTGTTAGTATTCCACGTGTTGTCTGGTTTTACTTTGGTTTATTAATGAGCCTCTTGTTACATTTGTTAGTATTCCACGTGTTGTCTGGTTTTACTTTGGTTTATTAATGAGCCTCTTGTTACATTTGTTAGTATTCCACGTGTTGTCTGGTTTTACTTTGGTTTATTAATGAGCCTCTTGTTACATTTGTTAGTATTCCACGTGTTGTCTGGTTTTACTTTGGTTTATTAATGAGCCTCTTGTTACATTTGTTAGTATTCCACGTGTTGTCTGGTTTTACTTTGGTTTATTAATGAGCCTCTTGTTACATTTGTTAGTATTCCACGTGTTGTCTGGTTTTACTTTGGTTTATTAATGAGCCTCTTGTTACATTTGTTAGTATTCCACGTGTTGTCTGGTTTTACTTTGGTTTATTAATGAGCCTCTTGTTACATTTCATATTGTATTCCACGTGTTGTCTGGTTTTACGTTGTTTAATGTCTTGTTACTTTGGTTTATTAATGAGCCTCTTGTTTATTCCACGTGTTGTCTGGTTTCACTTTGGTTTATTAATGAGCCTCTTGTTACATTTGTTAGTATTCCACGTGTTGTCTGGTTTTACTTTGGTTTATTAATGAGCCTCTTGTTACATTTGTTAGTATTCCACGTGTTGTCTGGTTTTACTTTGGTTTATTAATGAGCCTCTTGTTACATTTGTTAGTATTCCACGTGTTGTCTGGTTTTACTTTGGTTTATTAATGAGCCTCTTGTTACATTTGTTAGTATTCCACGTGTTGTCTGGTTTTACTTTGGTTTATTAATGAGCCTCTTGTTACATTTGTTAGTATTCCACGTGTTGTCTGGTTTTACTTTGGTTTATTAATGAGCCTCTTGTTACATTTGTTAGTATTCCACGTGTTGTCTGGTTTTACTTTGGTTTATTAATGAGCCTCTTGTTACATTTGTTAGTATTCCACGTGTTGTCTGGTTTTACTTTGGTTTATTAATGAGCCTCTTGTTACATTTGTTAGTATTCCACGTGTTGTCTGGTTTTACTTTGGTTTATTAATGAGCCTCTTGTTACATTTGTTAGTATTCCACGTGTTGTCTGGTTTTACTTTGGTTTATTAATGAGCCTCTTGTTACATTTGTTAGTATTCCACGTGTTGTCTGGTTTTACTTTGGTTTATTAATGAGCCTCTTGTTACATTTGTTAGTATTCCACGTGTTGTCTGGTTTTACTTTGGTTTATTAATGAGCCTCTTGTTACATTTGTTAGTATTCCACGTGTTGTCTGGTTTTACTTTGGTTTATTAATGAGCCTCTTGTTACATTTGTTAGTATTCCACGTGTTGTCTGGTTTTACTTTGGTTTATTAATGAGCCTCTTGTTACATTTGTTAGTATTCCACGTGTTGTCTGGTTTTACTTTGGTTTATTAATGAGCCTCTTGTTACATTTGTTAGTATTCCACGTGTTGTCTGGTTTTACTTTGGTTTATTAATGAGCCTCTTGTTACATTTGTTAGTATTCCACGTGTTGTCTGGTTTTACTTTGGTTTATTAATGAGCCTCTTGTTACATTTGTTAGTATTCCACGTGTTGTCTGGTTTTACTTTGGTTTATTAATGAGCCTCTTGTTACATTTGTTAGTATTCCACGTGTTGTCTGGTTTTACTTTGGTTTATTAATGAGCCTCTTGTTACATTTGTTAGTATTCCACGTGTTGTCTGGTTTTACTTTGGTTTATTAATGAGCCTCTTGTTACATTTGTTAGTATTCCACGTGTTGTCTGGTTTTACTTTGGTTTATTAATGAGCCTCTTGTTACATTTGTTAGTATTCCACGTGTTGTCTGGTTTTACTTTGGTTTATTAATGAGCCTCTTGTTACATTTGTTAGTATTCCACGTGTTGTCTGGTTTTACTTTGGTTTATTAATGAGCCTCTTGTTACATTTGTTAGTATTCCACGTGTTGTCTGGTTTTACTTTGGTTTATTAATGAGCCTCTTGTTACATTTGTTAGTATTCCACGTGTTGTCTGGTTTTACTTTGGTTTATTAATGAGCCTCTTGTTACATTTGTTAGTATTCCACGTGTTGTCTGGTTTTACTTTGGTTTATTAATGAGCCTCTTGTTACATTTGTTAGTATTCCACGTGTTGTCTGGTTTTACTTTGGTTTATTAATGAGCCTCTTGTTACATTTGTTAGTATTCCACGTGTTGTCTGGTTTTACTTTGGTTTATTAATGAGCCTCTTGTTACATTTGTTAGTATTCCACGTGTTGTCTGGTTTTACTTTGGTTTATTAATGAGCCTCTTGTTACATTTGTTAGTATTCCACGTGTTGTCTGGTTTTACTTTGGTTTATTAATGAGCCTCTTGTTACATTTGTTAGTATTCCACGTGTTGTCTGGTTTTACTTTGGTTTATTAATGAGCCTCTTGTTACATTTGTTAGTATTCCACGTGTTGTCTGGTTTTACTTTGGTTTATTAATGAGCCTCTTGTTACATTTGTTAGTATTCCACGTGTTGTCTGGTTTTACTTTGGTTTATTAATGAGCCTCTTGTTACATTTGTTAGTATTCCACGTGTTGTCTGGTTTTACTTTGGTTTATTAATGAGCCTCTTGTTACATTTGTTAGTATTCCACGTGTTGTCTGGTTTTACTTTGGTTTATTAATGAGCCTCTTGTTACATTTGTTAGTATTCCACGTGTTGTCTGGTTTTACTTTGGTTTATTAATGAGCCTCTTGTTACATTTGTTAGTATTCCACGTGTTGTCTGGTTTTACTTTGGTTTATTAATGAGCCTTTTGTTACATTTGTTTGTATTCCACGTGTTGTCTGGTTTTACTTTGGTTTATTAATGAGCCTCTTTGTTACATTTGTTAGTATTCCACGTGTTGTCTGGTTTTACTTTGGTTTATTAATGAGCCTCTTGTTACATTTGTTAGTATTCCACGTGTTGTCTGGTTTTACTTTGGTTTATTAATGAGCCTCTTGTTACATTTGTTAGTATTCCACGTGTTGTCTGGTTTTACTTTGGTTTATTAATGAGCCTCTTGTTACATTTGTTAGTATTCCACGTGTTGTCTGGTTTTACTTTGGTTTATTAATGAGCCTCTTGTTACATTTGTTAGTATTCCACGTGTTGTCTGGTTTTACTTTGGTTTATTAATGAGCCTCTTGTTACATTTGTTAGTATTCCACGTGTTGTCTGGTTTTACTTTGGTTTATTAATGAGCCTCTTGTTACATTTGTTAGTATTCCACGTGTTGTCTGGTTTTACTTTGGTTTATTAATGAGCCTCTTGTTACATTTGTTAGTATTCCACGTGTTGTCTGGTTTTACTTTGGTTTATTAATGAGCCTCTTGTTACATTTGTTAGTATTCCACGTGTTGTCTGGTTTTACTTTGGTTTATTAATGAGCCTCTTGTTACATTTGTTAGTATTCCACGTGTTGTCTGGTTTTACTTTGGTTTATTAATGAGCCTCTTGTTACATTTGTTAGTATTCCACGTGTTGTCTGGTTTTACTTTGGTTTATTAATGAGCCTCTTGTTACATTTGTTAGTATTCCACGTGTTGTCTGGTTTTACTTTGGTTTATTAATGAGCCTCTTGTTACATTTGTTAGTATTCCACGTGTTGTCTGGTTTTACTTTGGTTTATTAATGAGCCTCTTGTTACATTTGTTAGTATTCCACGTGTTGTCTGGTTTTACTTTGGTTTATTAATGAGCCTCTTGTTACATTTGTTAGTATTCCACGTGTTGTCTGGTTTTACTTTGGTTTATTAATGAGCCTCTTGTTACATTTGTTAGTATTCCACGTGTTGTCTGGTTTTACTTTGGTTTATTAATGAGCCTCTTGTTACATTTGTTAGTATTCCACGTGTTGTCTGGTTTTACTTTGGTTTATTAATGAGCCTCTTGTTACATTTGTTAGTATTCCACGTGTTGTCTGGTTTTACTTTGGTTTATTAATGAGCCTCTTGTTACATTTGTTAGTATTCCACGTGTTGTCTGGTTTTACTTTGGTTTATTAATGAGCCTCTTGTTACATTTGTTAGTATTCCACGTGTTGTCTGGTTTTACTTTGGTTTATTAATGAGCCTCTTGTTACATTTGTTAGTATTCCACGTGTTGTCTGGTTTTACTTTGGTTTATTAATGAGCCTCTTGTTACATTTGTTAGTATTCCACGTGTTGTCTGGTTTTACTTTGGTTTATTAATGAGCCTCTTGTTACATTTGTTAGTATTCCACGTGTTGTCTGGTTTTACTTTGGTTTATTAATGAGCCTCTTGTTACATTTGTTAGTATTCCACGTGTTGTCTGGTTTTACTTTGGTTTATTAATGAGCCTCTTGTTACATTTGTTAGTATTCCACGTGTTGTCTGGTTTTACTTTGGTTTATTAATGAGCCTCTTGTTACATTTGTTAGTATTCCACGTGTTGTCTGGTTTTACTTTGGTTTATTAATGAGCCTCTTGTTACATTTGTTAGTATTCCACGTGTTGTCTGGTTTTACTTTGGTTTATTAATGAGCCTCTTGTTACATTTGTTAGTATTCCACGTGTTGTCTGGTTTTACTTTGGTTTATTAATGAGCCTCTTGTTACATTTGTTAGTATTCCACGTGTTGTCTGGTTTTACTTTGGTTTATTAATGAGCCTCTTGTTACATTTGTTAGTATTCCACGTGTTGTCTGGTTTTACTTTGGTTTATTAATGAGCCTCTTGTTACATTTGTTAGTATTCCACGTGTTGTCTGGTTTTACTTTGGTTTATTAATGAGCCTCTTGTTACATTTGTTAGTATTCCACGTGTTGTCTGGTTTTACTTTGGTTTATTAATGAGCCTCTTGTTACATTTGTTAGTATTCCACGTGTTGTCTGGTTTTACTTTGGTTTATTAATGAGCCTCTTGTTACATTTGTTAGTATTCCACGTGTTGTCTGGTTTTACTTTGGTTTATTAATGAGCCTCTTGTTACATTTGTATTCCAGTATTCCACGTGTTGTCTTTGGTTTCCACTTTGTCTGTTTATTTGGTTTAAATGAGCCTCTTGTTACATTTGTTAGTATTCCACGTGTTGTCTGGTTTTACTTTGGTTTATTAATGAGCCTCTTGTTACATTTGTTAGTATTCCACGTGTTGTCTGGTTTTACTTTGGTTTATTAATGAGCCTCTTGTTACATTTGTTAGTATTCCACGTGTTGTCTGGTTTTACTTTGGTTTATTAATGAGCCTCTTGTTACATTTGTTAGTATTCCACGTGTTGTCTGGTTTTACTTTGGTTTATTAATGAGCCTCTTGTTACATTTGCTAGTATTCCACGTGTTGTCTGGTTTTACTTTGGTTTATTAATGAGCCTCTTGTTACATTTGTTAGTATTCCACGTGTTGTCTGGTTTTACTTTGGTTTATTAATGAGCCTCTTGTTACATTTGTTAGTATTCCACGTGTTGTCTGGTTTTACTTTGGTTTATTAATGAGCCTCTTGTTACATTTGTTAGTATTCCACGTGTTGTCTGGTTTTACTTTGGTTTATTAATGAGCCTCTTGTTACATTTGAGCCTCTTGTTACAGTATTCCACGTGTTGTCTGGTTTTACTTTGGTTTATTAATGAGCCTCTTGTTACATTTGTTAGTATTCCACGTGTTGTCTGGTTTTACTTTGGTTTATTAATGAGCCTCTTGTTACATTTGTTAGTATTCCACGTGTTGTCTGGTTTTACTTTGGTTTATTAATGAGCCTCTTGTTACATTTGTTAGTATTCCACGTGTTGTCTGGTTTTACTTTGGTTTATTAATGAGCCTCTTGTTACATTTGTTAGTATTCCACGTGTTGTCTGGTTTTACTTTGGTTTATTAATGAGCCTCTTGTTACATTTGTTAGTATTCCACGTGTTGTCTGGTTTTACTTTGGTTTATTAATGAGCCTCTTGTTACATTTGTTAGTATTCCACGTGTTGTCTGGTTTTACTTTGGTTTATTAATGAGCCTCTTGTTACATTTGTTAGTATTCCACGTGTTGTCTGGTTTTACTTTGGTTTATTAATGAGCCTCTTGTTACATTTGTTAGTATTCCACGTGTTGTCTGGTTTTACTTTGGTTTATTAATGAGCCTCTTGTTACATTTGTTAGTATTCCACGTGTTGTCTGGTTTTACTTTGGTTTATTAATGAGCCTCTTGTTACATTTGTTAGTATTCCACGTGTTGTCTGGTTTTACTTTGGTTTATTAATGAGCCTCTTGTTACATTTGTTAGTATTCCACGTGTTGTCTGGTTTTACTTTGGTTTATTAATGAGCCTCTTGTTACATTTGTTAGTATTCCACGTGTTGTCTGGTTTTACTTTGGTTTATTAATGAGCCTCTTGTTACATTTGTTAGTATTCCACGTGTTGTCTGGTTTTACTTTGGTTTATTAATGAGCCTCTTGTTACATTTGTTAGTATTCCACGTGTTGTCTGGTTTTACTTTGGTTTATTAATGAGCCTCTTGTTACATTTGTTAGTATTCCACGTGTTGTCTGGTTTTACTTTGGTTTATTAATGAGCCTCTTGTTACATTTGTTAGTATTCCACGTGTTGTCTGGTTTTACTTTGGTTTATTAATGAGCCTCTTGTTACATTTGTTAGTATTCCACGTGTTGTCTGGTTTTACTTTGGTTTATTAATGAGCCTCTTGTTACATTTGTTAGTATTCCACGTGTTGTCTGGTTTTACTTTGGTTTATTAATGAGCCTCTTGTTACATTTGTTAGTATTCCACGTGTTGTCTGGTTTTACTTTGGTTTATTAATGAGCCTCTTGTTACATTTGTTAGTATTCCACGTGTTGTCTGGTTTTACTTTGGTTTATTAATGAGCCTCTTGTTACATTTGTTAGTATTCCACGTGTTGTCTGGTTTTACTTTGGTTTATTAATGAGCCTCTTGTTACATTTGTTAGTATTCCACGTGTTGTCTGGTTTTACTTTGGTTTATTAATGAGCCTCTTGTTACATTTGTTAGTATTCCACGTGTTGTCTGGTTTTACTTTGGTTTATTAATGAGCCTCTTGTTACATTTGTTAGTATTCCACGTGTTGTCTGGTTTTACTTTGGTTTATTAATGAGCCTCTTGTTACATTTGTTAGTATTCCACGTGTTGTCTGGTTTTACTTTGGTTTATTAATGAGCCTCTTGTTACATTTGTTAGTATTCCACGTGTTGTCTGGTTTTACTTTGGTTTATTAATGAGCCTCTTGTTACATTTGTTAGTATTCCACGTGTTGTCTGGTTTTACTTTGGTTTATTAATGAGCCTCTTGTTACATTTGTTAGTATTCCACGTGTTGTCTGGTTTTACTTTGGTTTATTAATGAGCCTCTTGTTACATTTGTTAGTATTCCACGTGTTGTCTGGTTTTACTTTGGTTTATTAATGAGCCTCTTGTTACATTTGTTAGTATTATTTTAATTATTAATCTTGTTACATTTTTTAGTATTCCACGTGTTGTCTGGTTTTACTTTGGTTTATTAATGAGCCTCTTGTTACATTTGTTAGTATTCCACGTGTTGTCTGGTTTTACTTTGGTTTATTAATGAGCCTCTTGTTACATTTGTTAGTATTCCACGTGTTGTCTGGTTTTACTTTGGTTTATTAATGAGCCTCTTGTTACATTTGTTAGTATTCCACGTGTTGTCTGGTTTTACTTTGGTTTATTAATGAGCCTCTTGTTACATTTGTTAGTATTCCACGTGTTGTCTGGTTTTACTTTGGTTTATTAATGAGCCTCTTGTTACATTTGTTAGTATTCCACGTGTTGTCTGGTTTTACTTTGGTTTATTAATGAGCCTCTTGTTACATTTGTTAGTATTCCACGTGTTGTCTGGTTTTACTTTGGTTTATTAATGAGCCTCTTGTTACATTTGTTAGTATTCCACGTGTTGTCTGGTTTTACTTTGGTTTATTAATGAGCCTCTTGTTACATTTGTTAGTATTCCACGTGTTGTCTGGTTTTACTTTGGTTTATTAATGAGCCTCTTGTTACATTTGTTAGTATTCCACGTGTTGTCTGGTTTTACTTTGGTTTATTAATGAGCCTCTTGTTACATTTGTTAGTATTCCACGTGTTGTCTGGTTTTACTTTGGTTTATTAATGAGCCTCTTGTTACATTTGTTAGTATTCCACGTGTTGTCTGGTTTTACTTTGGTTTATTAATGAGCCTCTTGTTACATTTGTTAGTATTCCACGTGTTGTCTGGTTTTACTTTGGTTTATTAATGAGCCTCTTGTTACATTTGTTAGTATTCCACGTGTTGTCTGGTTTTACTTTGGTTTATTAATGAGCCTCTTGTTACATTTGTTAGTATTCCACGTGTTGTCTGGTTTTACTTTGGTTTATTAATGAGCCTCTTGTTACATTTGTTAGTATTCCACGTGTTGTCTGGTTTATTAATGAGCCTCTTGATACATTTGTTAGTATTCCACGTGTTGTCTAGTTTTACTTTGGTTTATTAATGAGCCTCTTGTTACATTTTTTAGTATTCCACGTGTTGTCTGGTTTTACTTTGGTTTATTAATGAGCCTCTTGTTACATTTGTTAGTATTCCACGTGTTGTCTGGTTTTACTTTGGTTTATTAATGAGCCTTGTTACATTTGTTAGTATTCCACGTGTTGTCTGGTTTTACTTTGGTTTATTAATGAGCCTCTTGTTACATTTGTTAGTATTCCACGTGTTGTCTGGTTTTACTTTGGTTTATTAATGAGCCTCTTGTTACATTTGTTAGTATTCCACGTGTTGTCTGGTTTTACTTTGGTTTATTAATGAGCCTCTTGTTACATTTGTTAGTATTCCACGTGTTGTCTGGTTTTACTTTGGTTTATTAATGAGCCTCTTGTTACATTTGTTAGTATTCCACGTGTTGTCTGGTTTTTTTTTGGTTTATTAATGAGCCTCTTGTTACATTTGTTAGTATTCCACGTGTTGTCTGGTTTTACTTTGGTTTATTAATGAGCCTCTTGTTACATTTGTTAGTATTCCACGTGTTGTCTGGTTTTACTTTGGTTTATTAATGAGCCTCTTGTTACATTTGTTAGTATTCCACGTGTTGTCTGGTTTTACTTTGGTTTATTAATGAGCCTCTTGTTACATTTGTTAGTATTCCACGTGTTGTCTGGTTTTACTTTGGTTTATTAATGAGCCTCTTGTTACATTTGTTAGTATTCCACGTGTTGTCTGGTTTTACTTTGGTTTATTAATGAGCCTCTTGTTACATTTGTTAGTATTCCACGTGTTGTCTGGTTTTACTTTGGTTTATTAATGAGCCTCTTGTTACATTTGTTAGTATTCCACGTGTTGTCTGGTTTTACTTTGGTTTATTAATGAGCCTCTTGTTACATTTGTTAGTATTCCACGTGTTGTCTGGTTTTACTTTGGTTTATTAATGAGCCTCTTGTTACATTTGTTAGTATTCCACGTGTTGTCTGGTTTTACTTTGGTTTATTAATGAGCCTCTTGTTACATTTGTTAGTATTCCACGTGTTGTCTGGTTTTACTTTGGTTTATTAATGAGCCTCTTGTTACATTTGTTAGTATTCCACGTGTTGTCTGGTTTTACTTTGGTTTATTAATGAGCCTCTTGTTACATTTGTTAGTATTCCACGTGTTGTCTGGTTTTACTTTGGTTTATTAATGAGCCTCTTGTTACATTTGTTAGTATTCCACGTGTTGTCTGGTTTTACTTTGGTTTATTAATGAGCCTCTTGTTACATTTGTTAGTATTCCACGTGTTGTCTGGTTTTACTTTGGTTTATTAATGAGCCTCTTGTTACATTTGTTAGTATTCCACGTGTTGTCTGGTTTTACTTTGGTTTATTAATGAGCCTCTTGTTACATTTGTTAGTATTCCACGTGTTGTCTGGTTTTACTTTGGTTTATTAATGAGCCTCTTGTTACATTTGTTAGTATTCCACGTGTTGTCTGGTTTTACTTTGGTTTATTAATGAGCCTCTTGTTACATTTGTTAGTATTCCACGTGTTGTCTGGTTTTACTTTGGTTTATTAATGAGCCTCTTGTTACATTTGTTAGTATTCCACGTGTTGTCTGGTTTTACTTTGGTTTATTAATGAGCCTCTTGTTACATTTGTTAGTATTCCACGTGTTGTCTGGTTTTACTTTGGTTTATTAATGAGCCTCTTGTTACATTTGTTAGTATTCCACGTGTTGTCTGGTTTTACTTTGGTTTATTAATGAGCCTCTTGTTACATTTGTTAGTATTCCACGTGTTGTCTGGTTTTACTTTGGTTTATTAATGAGCCTCTTGTTACATTTGTTAGTATTCCACGTGTTGTCTGGTTTTACTTTGGTTTATTAATGAGCCTCTTGTTACATTTGTTAGTATTCCACGTGTTGTCTGGTTTTACTTTGGTTTATTAATGAGCCTCTTGTTACATTTGTTAGTATTCCACGTGTTGTCTGTCTGTTTTACTTTGGTTTATTAATGAGCCTCTTGTTACATTTGTTAGTATTCCACGTGTTGTCTGGTTTTACTTTGGTTTATTAATGAGCCTCTTGTTACATTTGTTAGTATTCCACGTGTTGTCTGGTTTTACTTTGGTTTATTAATGAGCCTCTTGTTACATTTGTTAGTATTCCACGTGTTGTCTGGTTTTACTTTGGTTTATTAATGAGCCTCTTGTTACATTTGTTAGTATTCCACGTGTTGTCTGGTTTTACTTTGGTTTATTAATGAGCCTCTTGTTACATTTGTTAGTATTCCACGTGTTGTCTGGTTTTACTTTGGTTTATTAATGAGCCTCTTGTTACATTTGTTAGTATTCCACGTGTTGTCTGGTTTTACTTTGGTTTATTAATGAGCCTCTTGTTACATTTGTTAGTATTCCACGTGTTGTCTGGTTTTACTTTGGTTTATTAATGAGCCTCTTGTTACATTTGTTAGTATTCCACGTGTTGTCTGGTTTTACTTTGGTTTATTAATGAGCCTCTTGTTACATTTGTTAGTATTCCACGTGTTGTCTGGTTTTACTTTGGTTTATTAATGAGCCTCTTGTTACATTTGTTAGTATTCCACGTGTTGTCTGGTTTTACTTTGGTTTATTAATGAGCCTCTTGTTACATTTGTTAGTATTCCACGTGTTGTCTGGTTTTACTTTGGTTTATTAATGAGCCTCTTGTTACATTTGTTAGTATTCCACGTGTTGTCTGGTTTTACTTTGGTTTATTAATGAGCCTCTTGTTACATTTGTTAGTATTCCACGTGTTGTCTGGTTTTACTTTGGTTTATTAATGAGCCTCTTGTTACATTTGTTAGTATTCCACGTGTTGTCTGGTTTTACTTTGGTTTATTAATGAGCCTCTTGTTACATTTGTTAGTATTCCACGTGTTGTCTGGTTTTACTTTGGTTTATTAATGAGCCTCTTGTTACATTTGTTAGTATTCCACGTGTTGTCTGGTTTTACTTTGGTTTATTAATGAGCCTCTTGTTACATTTGTTAGTATTCCACGTGTTGTCTGGTTTTACTTTGGTTTATTAATGAGCCTCTTGTTACATTTGTTAGTATTCCACGTGTTGTCTGGTTTTACTTTGGTTTATTAATGAGCCTCTTGTTACATTTGTTAGTATTCCACGTGTTGTCTGGTTTTACTTTGGTTTATTAATGAGCCTCTTGTTACATTTGTTAGTATTCCACGTGTTGTCTGGTTTTACTTTGGTTTATTAATGAGCCTCTTGTTACATTTGTTAGTATTCCACGTGTTGTCTGGTTTTACTTTGGTTTATTAATGAGCCTCTTGTTACATTTGTTAGTATTCCACGTGTTGTCTGGTTTTACTTTGGTTTATTAATGAGCCTCTTGTTACATTTGTTAGTATTCCACGTGTTGTCTGGTTTTACTTTGGTTTATTAATGAGCCTCTTTTTACTTTGGTTTATTAATGAGCCTTTGTTACATTTGTTAGTATTCCACGTGTTGTCTGGTTTTACTTTGGTTTATTAATGAGCCTCTTGTTACATTTGTTAGTATTCCACGTGTTGTCTGGTTTTACTTTGGTTTATTAATGAGCCTCTTGTTACATTTGTTAGTATTCCACGTGTTGTCTGGTTTTACTTTGGTTTATTAATGAGCCTCTTGTTACATTTGTTAGTATTCCACGTGTTGTCTGGTTTTACTTTGGTTTATTAATGAGCCTCTTGTTACATTTGTTAGTATTCCACGTGTTGTCTGGTTTTACTTTGGTTTATTAATGAGCCTCTTGTTACATTTGTTAGTATTCCACGTGTTGTCTGGTTTTACTTTGGTTTATTAATGAGCCTCTTGTTACATTTGTTAGTATTCCACGTGTTGTCTGGTTTTACTTTGGTTTATTAATGAGCCTCTTGTTACATTTGTTAGTATTCCACGTGTTGTCTGGTTTTACTTTGGTTTATTAATGAGCCTCTTGTTACATTTGTTAGTATTCCACGTGTTGTCTGGTTTTACTTTGGTTTATTAATGAGCCTCTTGTTACATTTGTTAGTATTCCACGTGTTGTCTGGTTTTACTTTGGTTTATTAATGAGCCTCTTGTTACATTTGTTAGTATTCCACGTGTTGTCTGGTTTTACTTTGGTTTATTAATGAGCCTCTTGTTACATTTGTTAGTATTCCACGTGTTGTCTGGTTTTACTTTGGTTTATTAATGAGCCTCTTGTTACATTTGTTAGTATTCCACGTGTTGTCTGGTTTTACTTTGGTTTATTAATGAGCCTCTTGTTACATTTGTTAGTATTCCACGTGTTGTCTGGTTTTACTTTGGTTTATTAATGAGCCTCTTGTTACATTTGTTAGTATTCCACGTGTTGTCTGGTTTTACTTTGGTTTATTAATGAGCCTCTTGTTACATTTGTTAGTATTCCACGTGTTGTCTGGTTTTACTTTGGTTTATTAATGAGCCTCTTGTTACATTTGTTAGTATTCCACGTGTTGTCTGGTTTTACTTTGGTTTATTAATGAGCCTCTTGTTACATTTGTTAGTATTCCACGTGTTGTCTGGTTTTACTTTGGTTTATTAATGAGCCTCTTGTTACATTTGTTAGTATTCCACGTGTTGTCTGGTTTTACTTTGGTTTATTAATGAGCCTCTTGTTACATTTGTTAGTATTCCACGTGTTGTCTGGTTTTACTTTGGTTTATTAATGAGCCTCTTGTTACATTTGTTAGTATTCCACGTGTTGTCTGGTTTTACTTTGGTTTATTAATGAGCCTCTTGTTACATTTGTTAGTATTCCACGTGTTGTCTGGTTTTACTTTGGTTTATTAATGAGCCTCTTGTTACATTTGTTAGTATTCCACGTGTTGTCTGGTTTTACTTTGGTTTATTAATGAGCCTCTTGTTACATTTGTTAGTATTCCACGTGTTGTCTGGTTTTACTTTGGTTTATTAATGAGCCTCTTGTTACATTTGTTAGTATTCCACGTGTTGTCTGGTTTTACTTTGGTTTATTAATGAGCCTCTTGTTACATTTGTTAGTATTCCACGTGTTGTCTGGTTTTACTTTGGTTTATTAATGAGCCTCTTGTTACATTTGTTAGTATTCCACGTGTTGTCTGGTTTTACTTTGGTTTATTAATGAGCCTCTTGTTACATTTGTTAGTATTCCACGTGTTGTCTGGTTTTACTTTGGTTTATTAATGAGCCTCTTGTTACATTTGTTAGTATTCCACGTGTTGTCTGGTTTTACTTTGGTTTATTAATGAGCCTCTTGTTACATTTGTTAGTATTCCACGTGTTGTCTGGTTTTACTTTGGTTTATTAATGAGCCTCTTGTTACATTTGTTAGTATTCCACGTGTTGTCTGGTTTTACTTTGGTTTATTAATGAGCCTCTTGTTACATTTGTTAGTATTCCACGTGTTGTCTGGTTTTACTTTGGTTTATTAATGAGCCTCTTGTTACATTTGTTAGTATTCCACGTGTTGTCTGGTTTTACTTTGGTTTATTAATGAGCCTCTTGTTACATTTGTTAGTATTCCACGTGTTGTCTGGTTTTACTTTGGTTTATTAATGAGCCTCTTGTTACATTTGTTAGTATTCCACGTGTTGTCTGGTTTTACTTTGGTTTATTAATGAGCCTCTTGTTACATTTGTTAGTATTCCACGTGTTGTCTGGTTTTACTTTGGTTTATTAATGAGCCTCTTGTTACATTTGTTAGTATTCCACGTGTTGTCTGGTTTTACTTTGGTTTATTAATGAGCCTTTGTTACTTTGGTTTATTATTATGAGCCTCTTGTTACATTTGTTAGTATTCCACGTGTTGTCTGGTTTTACTTTGGTTTATTAATGAGCCTCTTGTTACATTTGTTAGTATTCCACGTGTTGTCTGGTTTTACTTTGGTTTATTAATGAGCCTCTTGTTACATTTGTTAGTATTCCACGTGTTGTCTGGTTTTACTTTGGTTTATTAATGAGCCTCTTGTTACATTTGTTAGTATTCCACGTGTTGTCTGGTTTTACTTTGGTTTATTAATGAGCCTCTTGTTACATTTGTTAGTATTCCACGTGTTGTCTGGTTTTACTTTGGTTTATTAATGAGCCTCTTGTTACATTTGTTAGTATTCCACGTGTTGTCTGGTTTTACTTTGGTTTATTAATGAGCCTCTTGTTACATTTGTTAGTATTCCACGTGTTGTCTGGTTTTACTTTGGTTTATTAATGAGCCTCTTGTTACATTTGTTAGTATTCCACGTGTTGTCTGGTTTTACTTTGGTTTATTAATGAGCCTCTTGTTACATTTGTTAGTATTCCACGTGTTGTCTGGTTTTACTTTGGTTTATTAATGAGCCTCTTGTTACATTTGTTAGTATTCCACGTGTTGTCTGGTTTTACTTTGGTTTATTAATGAGCCTCTTGTTACATTTGTTAGTATTCCACGTGTTGTCTGGTTTTACTTTGGTTTATTAATGAGCCTCTTGTTACATTTGTTAGTATTCCACGTGTTGTCTGGTTTTACTTTGGTTTATTAATGAGCCTCTTGTTACATTTGTTAGTATTCCACGTGTTGTCTGGTTTTACTTTGGTTTATTAATGAGCCTCTTGTTACATTTGTTAGTATTCCACGTGTTGTCTGGTTTTACTTTGGTTTATTAATGAGCCTCTTGTTACATTTGTTAGTATTCCACGTGTTGTCTGGTTTTACTTTGGTTTATTAATGAGCCTCTTGTTACATTTGTTAGTATTCCACGTGTTGTCTGGTTTTACTTTGGTTTATTAATGAGCCTCTTGTTACATTTGTTAGTATTCCACGTGTTGTCTGGTTTTACTTTGGTTTATTAATGAGCCTCTTGTTACATTTGTTAGTATTCCACGTGTTGTCTGGTTTTACTTTGGTTTATTAATGAGCCTCTTGTTACATTTGTTAGTATTCCACGTGTTGTCTGGTTTTACTTTGGTTTATTAATGAGCCTCTTGTTACATTTGTTAGTATTCCACGTGTTGTCTGGTTTTACTTTGGTTTATTAATGAGCCTCTTGTTACATTTGTTAGTATTCCACGTGTTGTCTGGTTTTACTTTGGTTTATTAATGAGCCTCTTGTTACATTTGTTAGTATTCCACGTGTTGTCTGTTTTACTTTGGTTTATTAATGAGCCTCTTGTTACATTTGTTAGTATTCCACGTGTTGTCTGGTTTTACTTTGGTTTATTAATGAGCCTCTTGTTACATTTGTTAGTATTCCACGTGTTGTCTGGTTTTACTTTGGTTTATTAATGAGCCTCTTGTTACATTTGTTAGTATTCCACGTTTGTTTTACTTTGGTTTATTAATGAGCCTCTTGTTACATTTGTTAGTATTCCACGTGTTGTCTGGTTTTACTTTGGTTTATTAATGAGCCTCTTGTTACATTTGTTAGTATTCCACGTGTTGTCTGGTTTTACTTTGGTTTATTAATGAGCCTCTTGTTACATTTGTTAGTATTCCACGTGTTGTCTGGTTTTACTTTGGTTTATTAATGAGCCTCTTGTTACATTTGTTAGTATTCCACGTGTTGTCTGGTTTTACTTTGGTTTATTAATGAGCCTCTTGTTACATTTGTTAGTATTCCACGTGTTGTCTGGTTTTACTTTGGTTTATTAATGAGCCTCTTGTTACATTTGTTAGTATTCCACGTGTTGTCTGGTTTTACTTTGGTTTATTAATGAGCCTCTTGTTACATTTGTTAGTATTCCACGTGTTGTCTGGTTTTACTTTGGTTTATTAATGAGCCTCTTGTTACATTTGTTAGTATTCCACGTGTTGTCTGGTTTTACTTTGGTTTATTAATGAGCCTCTTGTTACATTTGTTAGTATTCCACGTGTTGTCTGGTTTTACTTTGGTTTATTAATGAGCCTCTTGTTACATTTGTTAGTATTCCACGTGTTGTCTGGTTTTACTTTGGTTTATTAATGAGCCTCTTGTTACATTTGTTAGTATTCCACGTGTTGTCTGGTTTTACTTTGGTTTATTAATGAGCCTCTTGTTACATTTGTTAGTATTCCACGTGTTGTCTGGTTTTACTTTGGTTTATTAATGAGCCTCTTGTTACATTTGTTAGTATTCCACGTGTTGTCTGGTTTTACTTTGGTTTATTAATGAGCCTCTTGTTACATTTGTTAGTATTCCACGTGTTGTCTGGTTTTACTTTGGTTTATTAATGAGCCTCTTGTTACATTTGTTAGTATTCCACGTGTTGTCTGGTTTTACTTTGGTTTATTAATGAGCCTCTTGTTACATTTGTTAGTATTCCACGTGTTGTCTGGTTTTACTTTGGTTTATTAATGAGCCTCTTGTTACATTTGTTAGTATTCCACGTGTTGTCTGGTTTTACTTTGGTTTATTAATGAGCCTCTTGTTACATTTGTTAGTATTCCACGTGTTGTCTGGTTTTACTTTGGTTTATTAATGAGCCTCTTGTTACATTTGTTAGTATTCCACGTGTTGTCTGGTTTTACTTTGGTTTATTAATGAGCCTCTTGTTACATTTGTTAGTATTCCACGTGTTGTCTGGTTTTACTTTGGTTTATTAATGAGCCTCTTGTTACATTTGTTAGTATTCCACGTGTTGTCTGGTTTTACTTTGGTTTATTAATGAGCCTCTTGTTACATTTGTTAGTATTCCACGTGTTGTCTGGTTTTACTTTGGTTTATTAATGAGCCTCTTGTTACATTTGTTAGTATTCCACGTGTTGTCTGGTTTTACTTTGGTTTATTAATGAGCCTCTTGTTACATTTGTTAGTATTCCACGTGTTGTCTGGTTTTACTTTGGTTTATTAATGAGCCTCTTGTTACATTTGTTAGTATTCCACGTGTTGTCTGGTTTTACTTTGGTTTATTAATGAGCCTCTTGTTACATTTGTTAGTATTCCACGTGTTGTCTGGTTTTACTTTGGTTTATTAATGAGCCTCTTGTTACATTTGTTAGTATTCCACGTGTTGTCTGGTTTTACTTTGGTTTATTAATGAGCCTCTTGTTACATTTGTTAGTATTCCACGTGTTGTCTGGTTTTACTTTGGTTTATTAATGAGCCTCTTGTTACATTTGTTAGTATTCCACGTGTTGTCTGGTTTTACTTTGGTTTATTAATGAGCCTCTTGTTACATTTGTTAGTATTCCACGTGTTGTCTGGTTTTACTTTGGTTTATTAATGAGCCTCTTGTTACATTTGTTAGTATTCCACGTGTTGTCTGGTTTTACTTTGGTTTATTAATGAGCCTCTTGTTACATTTGTTAGTATTCCACGTGTTGTCTGGTTTTACTTTGGTTTATTAATGAGCCTCTTGTTACATTTGTTAGTATTCCACGTGTTGTCTGGTTTTACTTTGGTTTATTAATGAGCCTCTTGTTACATTTGTTAGTATTCCACGTGTTGTCTGGTTTTACTTTGGTTTATTAATGAGCCTCTTGTTACATTTGTTAGTATTCCACGTGTTGTCTGGTTTTACTTTGGTTTATTAATGAGCCTCTTGTTACATTTGTTAGTATTCCACGTGTTGTCTGGTTTTACTTTGGTTTATTAATGAGCCTCTTGTTACATTTGTTAGTATTCCACGTGTTGTCTGGTTTTACTTTGGTTTATTAATGAGCCTCTTGTTACATTTGTTAGTATTCCACGTGTTGTCTGGTTTTACTTTGGTTTATTAATGAGCCTCTTGTTACATTTGTTAG
>NC_134830.1:7084352-7126808 GCF_004210375.1 Tachypleus tridentatus | reverse complement strand
TCTTCACTGAATACTCTCATGTATATTTTCTTTACTGCATACTCTCATGTATTTCTTTCAGAACTGAACACTCTCATGTATTTCTTTCAGAACTGAACACTCTCATGTATTTCATTCTTTACTGAACACTCTCATGTATTTCTTTCTTTACTGAAAACTCTTATGTATTTCTTTCTTTATTGAATACTCTCATGTATTTCTTTCTTTACTGAACATTCTCATGTATTTTTTTTTTTCTGAATACTCTCATGTATTTCTTTTTTTACTGAATACTCTCATGAATTTCTTGATCTACTGAATACTCTCATGTATTTCTTTCTGTACTGAATAATCCCATTGATTTCTTTCTCTACTGAATATTCTCATATATTTCTTTCTCTACTGAATACTCTGATGTATTTCTTTCTCCACTGAATACTCTGATAAATTTCTTTCTTTACTGAATACTCTCATGTATTTCTTCTTTTTTGAATACTATTATGTATTTGTTTCTTTACTTAACTCTCTCATGTATTTCTTTCTTCACTGAATACTTTCATGTATTTATTTCTTTACTGAACACTCTCATGTATTTCTTTCTTTACTGAATACTCTCATGTATTTTTCTTTACTGAACACTCATGTATTTCTTTCTTCACTGAATACTCTCATGTATTTCTTTCTCTACTGAATACTCTCATGTATTTCTTTCTTTACTGAATACTCTCATGTATTTCTTTCTTTATTGAATACTCTCTTGTATTTCTTTCTTTACTGAACACTCTCATGTATTTCTTTCTTTACTTAACACTCTCATGTATTTCTTTCTTTACTGAATACTCTCATGTATTTCTTTCTCTACTGAATACCCTCATGTATTTTTTTACTGAATACTCTCATCTATTTCTTTCTTTATTGAATACTATCTTGTATTTCTTTCTTTACTGAACACTCTCATGTATTTCTTTCTTTACTGAATACTCTCATGTATTTCTTTCTTTACTGAATACTTTCATGTATTTCTTTCTCTACTGAATACTCTCATGTATTTCGTTTTTTACTGAATACTCTCATTTATTTCTTTCTTTACTGAATACTCTCATGTATTTCTTTCTTTACTGAACACTCTTATTTATTTATTTCTCTACTGATCATTCTCATGTATTTCTTTCTTTACTGAATTTTCTCACGTATTTCTTTTCTTTCTTAACACTCTCATGCATTTTTTTCTTTTCTGAACACTTTCATGTATTTTTCCTTCACTGAACACTCTCATGTATTTCTTTCTCTACTGAATACTCTCATGTATTTCTTTCTCTACTGAATACTCTCATGTATTTTTTCTCCTCTTTTTACTCTGATGAATATCTTTCTTTACTGAATATTCTCATGTATTTCTTCTTTTTCCGAAAACTCTCATGTATTTTTCTTTATTGAACACTCTCATGTATTTCTTTCTCTACTAAATACTCTCATGTATTTTTTTCTTCACTGAATACTCTAATGTATTTCTTTCTTTACTGAATACTCTCATGTATATTTTCTTTACTGAATACTCTTATGTATTTCTTTCAGAACTGAACACTCTCATGCATTTCTTTCAGAACTGAAAACTCTCATGTATTTCTTTCTTTACTGAACACTCTCATGTATTTATTTATTTACTGAAAACTCTTACGTATTTCTTTCTTTATTGAATACTCTCATGCATTTCTTTCTTTACTGAACATTCTCATGTATATTTTCTTTTCTGAATACTCTCATGTATTTCCTTCTCCGCTGGATACTCTCATGAATTTCTTTATCTACTGAATACTATCATGTTTTTTTTTCTGTGCTGAATAATCCCATTGATTTCTTTCTCTACTGAATATTCTCATATATTTCTTTCTCTACTGAATACTCTGATGTATTTCTTTCTCCACTGAATACTCTGATAAATTTCGTTCTTTACTGAATACTCTCATGTATTTCTTCTTTTTTGAATACTATTATGTATTTGTTTCTTTACTTAACTCTCTCATGTATTCCTTTCTTCACTGAGTACTTTCATGCATTTATTTCTTTACTGAACACTCTTATGTATTTCTTTCTTTACTGAATACTGTCATGTATGTTTCCCTACTGAACACTCATGTATTTCTTTCGTCACTGAATACTCTCATGTATTTCTTTCTCTACTGAATACTCTTATGTATTTCTTTCTTTACTGAATACTCTCATCTATTTCTTTCTTTATTCAATACTATCTTGTATTTCTTTCTTTACTGAACACTCTCATGTATTTTTTTCTTTACTTAACACTCTCATGTATTTCTTTCTTTACTGAATACTCTCATGTATTTCTTTCTCTACTGAATACCCTCATGTATTTTTTTACTGATTACTCTCATCTATTTCTTTCTGTTTATTCAATACTATCTTGTATTTCTTTCTTTACTGAACACTTTCATGTATTTCTTTCTTTACTTAACACTCTCATGTATTTCTTTCTTTACTGAATACTTTCATGTATTTCTTTCTCTACTGAATACTCTCATGAATTTCGTTTTTTACTGAATACTCTCATGTATTTCTTTCTTTACTGAATACTCTCATGTATTTCTTTCTTTACTGAACACTCTCATGTATTTCTTTCTCTACTGATCATTCTCATGTATTTCTTTCTTTACTGAATTTTCTCACGTATTTCTTTTCTTTCTTAACACTCTCATGCATTTTTTTCTTTTCTGAACACTTTCATGTATTTTTCCTTCACTGAACCCCCTCATGTACTTCTTACTCTACTGAATACTCTCATGTATTTCTTTCTCCACTGAATACTCTCATGTATTTCTTGATCTACTGAATACTATCATGTATTTCTTTCTGTACTGAATAATCTCATTGATTTCTTTCTCTACTGAATACTCTCATGTATTTCTTTCTCTACTGAATACTCTCATGTATTTCTTTCTCCACTGAATACTCTGATAAATTTCTTTCTTTACTGAATACTCTCATGTATTTCTTCTTTTTTTGAATACTATTATGTATTTGTTTCTTTACTTAACTCTCTCATGTATTTCTTTCTTCACTGAGTACTTTCATGCATTTATTTCTTTACTGAACACTCTTATGTATTTCTTTCTTTACTGAATACTGTCATGTATGTTTCCCTACTGAACACTCATGTATTTCTTTCGTCACTGAATACTCTCATGTATTTCTTTCTCTACTGAATACTCTTATGTATTTCTTTCTTTACTGAATACTCTCATCTATTTCTTTCTTTATTCAATACTATCTTGTATTTCTTTCTTTACTGAACACTCTCATGTATTTTTTTCTTTACTTAACACTCTCATGTATTTCTTTCTTTACTGAATACTCTCATGTATTTCTTTCTCTACTGAATACTCTCATGTATTTTTTTTTTACTGAATACTCTCATCTATTTCTTTCTTTATTCAATACTATCTTGTATTTCTTTCTTTACTGAACACTTTCATGTATTTCTTTCTTTACTTAACACTCTCATGTATTTCTTTCTTTACTGAATACTTTCATGTATTTCTTTCTCTACTGAATACTCTCATGAATTTCGTTTTTTACTGAATACTCTCATTTATTTATTTCTGTACTGAATACTCTCATGTATTTCTTTCTTTACTGAACACTCTTATTTATTTATTTCTCTACTGATCATTCTCATGTATTTCTTTCTTTACTGAATTTTCTCACGTATTTCTTTTCTTTCTTAACACTCTCATGCATTTTTTTCTTTTCTGAACACTTTCATGTATTTTTCCTTCACTGAACCCCCTCATGTACTTCTTACTCTACTGAATACTCTCATGTATTTCTTTCTCTACTGAATACTCTCATGTATTTTTTTCTCCTCTTATTACTCTGATGAATATCTTTCTTTACTGAATATTCTCATGTATTTCTTCTTTTTCCGAAAACTCTCATGTATTTTTTCTTTATTGAACACTCTCATGTATTTCTTTCTCTACTAAATACTCTTATGTATTTTTTTCTTCACTGAATACTCTAATGTATTTCTTTCTTTACTGAATACTCTTATGTATTTCTTTCAGAACTGAACACTCTCATGTATTTCTTTCTTTACTGAACACTCTCATGTATTTCTTTCTTTACTGAAAACTCTTACGTATTTCTTTCTTTATTGAATACTCTCATGCATTTCTTTCTTTACTGAACATTCTCATGTATATTTTCTTTTCTGAATACTCTCATGTATTTCCTTCTCCGCTGGATACTCTCATGAATTTCTTTATCTACTGAATACTATCATGTATTTCTTTCTGTACTGAATAATCCCATTGATTTCTTTCTCTACTGAATATTCTCATGTATTTCTTTCTCTACTGAATACTCTGATGTATTTCTTTCTCCACTGAATACTCTGATAAATTTCGTTCTTTACTGAATACTCTCATGTATTTCTTCTTTTTTGAATACTATTATGTATTTGTTTCTTTACTTAACTCTCTCATGTATTTCTTTCTTCACTGAGTACTTTCATGCATTTCTTTCTTTACTGAACACTCTTATGTATTTCTTTCTTTACTGAATACTCTCATGTATTTATTTTTTTACTGAATACTCTAATATATTTCTTTCTTTACTAAGTACTCTCATGTATTTTTTTTACTCAACACTCTCATGTATTTCTTTCTCTACTGAATACTCTTATGTATTTCTTTCTTTACTGAATACTCTCATCTATTTCTTTCTTTATTCAATACTATCTTGTATTTCTTTCTTTACTGAACACTCTCATGTATTTCTTTCTTTACTTAACACTCTCATGTATTTCTTTCTTTACTGAATACTCTCATGTATTTCTTTCTTTACTGAACACTCTCATGTATTTCTTTCTTCACTGAGTACTCTCATGCATTTCTTTCTTTACTGAACACTCTCATGTATTTCTTTTTTTACTGAATACTCTCATGTATTTCTTTCTTTACTGAATACTCTCATGAATTTTTTTAATGAACACTCTCATGTATTCCTTTCTTTACTGAATACTCTCATGTATTTTTTCTTTACCGATCATTCTCACGTAATTCTTTCTCTACTGAAAACTCTCATGTATTTCTTTCTTTACTGAATACTGCCACGTATTTCTTTATTTACTGAACACACTCATGTATTTCTTTCTTTACTGAATACTCTCATGTATTTTTTTCTTTACTGAATACTCTCATGTATTTCTTTCTCTACTAAATAATCTCATGTGTTTTTTTCTTCACTGAATACTCTAATGTATTTCTTTCTTTACTGAATACTCTCATGCATTTCTTTCTTTACTGAACATTCTCATGTATATTTTCTTTTCTGAATACTCTCATGTATTTCCTTTTCCGCTGAAAACTCTCATGAATTCCTTTATCTACTGAATACTATCATGTATTTCTTTCTGTACTGAATAATCCCATTGATTTCTTTCTTTACTGAATATTCTCATGTATTTCTTTCTCTACTGAATACTCTAATGTATTTCTTTCTCCACTGAATACTCTGATAAATTTCGTTCTTTACTGAATACTCTCATGTATTTTTTCTTTTTTTGAATACTATTATGTATTTGTTTCTTTACTTAACTCTCCAATGTATTTCTTTCTTCACTGAGTACTTTCTTGCATTTCTTTCTTTACTGAACACTCTCATGTATTTCTTTCTTTACTGTATACTCTGATGTATTTATTTTTTTACTGAATAGTCTAATATATTTTATTTCTTTACTGAGTACTTTCATGTATTTTTTTTACTCAACACTCTCATGTATTACTTTCTTTACTGAATACTCTCATGTATTTCTTTCTTTTTGAATACTGTCATGTATTTTTTCCTTACTGAACACTCATGTATTTCTTTCGTCACTAAATACTCTCATGTATTTCTTTCTCTAATGAACACTCACTTGTATTTCTTTCTCTACTGAATACTTTCATGTATTTTTTTTTTAATTCTCTCATCTATTTCTTTCTTTATTCAATACTATCTTGTATTTCTTTCTTTACTGAACACTCTCATGTATTTCTTTCTTTACATAACACTCTCATGTACTTCCTACTCTACTGAATACTCTCATGTATTTCTTTCTTTACTGAATACTCTCATGTATATTTTCTTTACTGAATACTCTTATGTATTTCTTTCAGAACTGAACATTCTCATGTATTTCTTTCTTTACTGAACACTCTCATGTATTTCTTTCTTTACTGAACACTCTCATGTATTTCTTTCTTTACTGAAAACTCTTACGTATTTCTTTCTTTATTGAATACTCTCATGCATTTCTTTCTTTACTGAACATTCTCATGTATATTTTCTTTTCTGAATACTCTCATGTATTTCCTTCTCCGCTGGATACTCTCATGAATTTCTTTATCTACTGAATACTATCATGTATTTCTTTCTGTACTGAATAATCCCATTTATTTCTTTCTCTACTGAATACTCTCATGTATTTCTTTCTCCACTGAATACTCTGATAAATTTCGTTCTTTACTGAATACTCTCATGTATTTCTTCTTTTTTTGAATACTATTATGTATTTGTTTCTTTACTTAACTCTCATGTATTTCTTTCTTCACTGAGTACTTTCATGCATTTCTTTCTTTACTGAACACTCTTATGTATTTCTTTCTTTACTGAATACTCTCATGTATTTATTTTTTTACTGAATAGTCTAATATATTTCTTTCTTTACTGAGTACTCTCATGTATTTTTTTTACTCAACACTCTCATGTATTTCTTTCTTTACTGAATACTCTCATGTATTTCTTTCTTTTTGAATACTCTCTTGTATTTCTTTCTTTACTGAATACTGTTATGTATTTTTCCTTACTGAACACTCATGTATTTCTTTCTTAACTGAATACTCTCATGTATTTCTTTCTCTACTGAATACTCTTATGTATTTCTTTCTTTACTGAATACTCTCATCTATTTCTTTCTTTATTCAATACTATCTTGTATTTCTTTCTTTACTGAACACTCTCATGTATTTCTTTCTTTACTGAACACTCTCATGTATTTCTTTCTTTCACTGAATACTCTCATGTATTTCTTTCTTTACTGAATACTCTCATGTATTTCTTTTTTTACTGAATAATCTCATGTATTTCTTTCTTTACTGAATACTCTCATGAATTTTTTTAATGAACACTCTCATGTATTCCTTTCTTTACTGAATACTCTCATGTATTTTTTCTTTACCGATCATTCTCACGTAATTCTTTCTCTACTGAAAACTCTCATGTATTTCTTTCTTTACTGAATACTGCCACGTATTTCTTTATTTACTGAACACACTCATGTATTTCTTTCTTTACTGAAAACTCTCATGTATTTTTTCTTTACTGAATACTCTCATGTATTTCTTTCTCTACTAAATAATCTCATGTGTTTTTTTTTTTCACTGAATACTCTAATGTATTTCTTTCTTTACTGAATACTGCCACGTATTTCTTTCTTTACTGAACACTCTCATGTATTTCTTTCTTTACTCAAAACTCTCATGTATTTTTTTTCTTTACTGAATACTCTCATGTATTTCTTTCTCTACTGAATACTCTCATGTGTTTTTTTTTTCACTTAATACTCTAATGTATTTCTTTCTTTACCGAATACTCTCATGTATATTTTCTTTACTAAATACTCTTAAGTATTTCTTTCAGAACTGAACACTCTCATGTATTTCTTTCTTTACTGAAAACTCTTACGTATTTCTTTCTTTATTGAATACTCTCATGCATTTCTTTCTTTACTGAACATTCTCATGTATATTTTCTTTTCTGAATACTCTCATGTATTTCCTTCTCCGCTGAAAACTCTCATGAATTTCTTTATCTACTGAATACTATCATGTATTTCTTTCTGTACTGAATAATCCCATTGATTTCTTTCTCTACTGAATATTCTCATGTATTTCTTTCTCTACTGAATACTCTAATGTATTTCTTTCTCCACTGAATACTCTGATAAATTTCGTTCTTTACTGAATACTCTCATGTATTTCTTCTTTCTTTGAATACTATTATGTATTTGTTTCTTTACTTAACTCTCTCATGTATTTCTTTCTTCACTGAGTACTTTCATGCATTTCTTTCTTTACTGAACACTCTCATGTATTTCTTTCTTTACTGTATACTCTGATGTATTTATTTTTTTACTGAATAGTCTAATATATTTCTTTCTTTACTGAGTACTCTCATGTATTTTTTTTACTCAACACTCTCATGTATTTCTTTCTTTACTGAATATTCTCATGTATTTCTTTCTTAAATGAATACTCTCATGTACTTCTTTCTCTTCTGAATACTCTCATGTATTTCTTTCTCTACTGAATACTCTCATATTTTTTTTTACGGAATACTCTCATTTATTTATTTATTTATTTGCTGAATACTCTCATGTATTTTTTTCTTTATTCAATACTCTCATGTATTTTTTTCCTTACTAAACACTCTTACTTATTTCTTTCTTTACTGAATACTCTCATGTATATTTTCTTTACTGAATACTCTCAAGTATTTCTTTCAGAACTGAACACTCTCATGTATTTCATTCTTTACTGAACACTCTCATGTATTTCTTTCCTTACTGAATACTCTCAAGTATTTCATTCTTTACTTATCACTCTCAGGCATTTTCTTCTTTAATGAACACTCTCATGTATTTTTTCTTTACTGAACTCTTTCATATATTTCTTTGTCTACTGAACGCTCTCATGTTTTTCTTTCTTTAATGAACACTCTCATATATTTCTTTCTTCACTGAGTACTCTCATGCATTTCTTTCTTTACTGAACATTCTAAGGTATTTCTTTTTTTACTGAATACTCTCTCGTATTTCTACTATTATTAAACACTGTTATGCATTTTTTTCTTTACTGAAAACTCTCATGTATATTTTCTTTACTGAATACCCTCATATATTTTTTTCTCTACTGAATACTCCCATGTATTTTTTCTCTACTGAATACTCTCATGTATTTCTTTCTTAAATGAATACTCTCATGTACTTCTTTCTCTTCTGAATACTCTCATGTATTTCTTTCTCTACTGAATACTCTCATATTTTTTTTTACTGAACACTCTCATATATTTCTTTGTCTACTGAACGCTCTCATGTTTTTCTTTCTTTAATGAACACTCTCATATATTTCTTTCTTCACTGAGTACTCTCATGCATTTCTTTCTTTACTGAACACTCTAAGGTATTTCTTTTTTAAATGATTATTCTCATGTATATCTTTCTTTACTGAATACTCTCATATTTTTTCTTTACCGAATACTCTCATCTATTTTTTTACTTACCGAATACTCTCATCTATTTCTTTCTTTATTCAATACTATCTTGTATTTCTTCTTTTACTGAACACTCTCATGCATTTTTTTTCTTTACTGAAAACTCTCATGTATATTTTTTTTACTGAATACCCTCATATATTTCTTTTTCTACTGAATACTCTCATGTATTTCTTTCTTAAATAAATTCTCTCATGTATTTCTTTCTCTACTGTATACTCTCATGTATTTCTTTCACTGCTGAATAGTCTCATGTATTTCTTTCTATACTGAATACTCTCATGCATATTTTCTTTACTGAATACTCTCATGTACTTCTTTCTCTATTGGATACTCTCATGTATTTCTTTCGCTACTGAAAACTCTCTTCTTCTTTTTTTATTGAGTACTCTCATCTATTTGTTTCTTTAATGAACACTCTCATCTATTTTTTTACTGAACTCTCTCATGTATTTCTTTGTCTACTGAATGCTCTCATGTATGTCTTTCTTTTATGAATACTCTCATGTATTTCTTTCTTTAAAGAATACTCTCTGGTGTTACTTTATCTACTGAACCCCTCATGTATTTCTTTCTTTACTGAATACCCTCATATATTTCTTTCTCTACTGAATACTCTCATGTATTTTTTTCTCTACTGAATACTCTCATGCATATTTTCTTTACTGAATACTCTCATGTATATTTTTCTTTATTGTATACTCTCATGCATTTCTTTCTTTACACACTCTCAAGTATATTTTCTTTTCGGAATACCCTCATATATTTCTTTCTCTAATCATTACTCTCATGTATTTTTTTCTCCACTGTACACTCTGAATAGTTTCTTTCCTTACCGAATAATCTCATGTATTTCTTCTTTTCCTGAATACTCTCATGTATTTCTTTCATTTCTGAACATTCTCATATATTTCTTTCTTTACTGAACACTCTCATGCATTTTTTTCTTTACTTAAAACTCTCATGGATATTTTTTTTTGCTGAATACCCTCATATATTTCTTTCTTTACTGAATACTCCCATGTATTTTTTTCTCTACTGAATACTCTCATGTATTTCTTTCTTAAAATGAATATTCTCATATATTTCTTTTTTTACTGAACACTCTCATGTATTTCTCTCTTTACTGAATACTCTCATGTATTTTTTCCTTACTGAACACTCTCATGTATTTTTTTCTTTACTGAACACTCTCATGTATTTCTTTCTCTACTGAACACTATAATGTATTTACTTATTTCCTGAATACTCTCATGTATTTCTTTCTTTATTGTATACTCTCATGCATTTCTTTCTTTATTGTATACTCTCATGCATTTCTTTCTTTACACACTCTCATGTATATTTTCTTTTCGGAATACCCTCATATATTTCTTTCTCTAATGATTACTCTCATGTATTTTTTTCTTCACTGAATATTCTGAATAGTTTCTTTCTTTACCGAATAATCTCATGTATTTCTTCTTTTCTTGAATACTCGCATGTATTTGTTTCTTTACTGAATACTCTCATGTATTTCTTTCTTTACTGAATACTCTCATGTATTTCTTTCTTTACTGAATACTCTCATGTATTTCTTTCTTTACTGAATACTCTCATGTATTTTTTTCTTACTGAATACTCTCATGTATTTCTTTCTATACTGAATACTCTCATGTATTTCTTTCTCTACTGAATACTCTCATGTATTTCTTTCTTTACTGAATACTCTCATGTATTTCTTTCTTTACTGAATACTCTCATGTATTTCTTTCTTTACATTCTCATGTATTTCTTTTTCTTTACTGAATACTCTCTCATGTATTTCTTTTCTTTATTCTGAATACTCTCATGTATTTTTTCTTTACTGAATACTCTCATATATTTCTTTCTTTACTGAATACTCTCATGTATTTCTTTCTTTACTGAATACTCTCATGTATTTCTTTCTTTACTGAATACTCTCATGTATTTTTTCTTTACTGAATACTCTCATGTATTTTTTTCTCTACTGAATACTCTCATGTATTTCTTTCTTTACTGAATACTCTCATGTATTTCTTTCTCTACTGAACACTCTCATGTATTTCTTTTTTTACTGAATACTCTCATGTATTTCTTTCTTTACTGAACACTCTCATGTATATTTTCTTTACTGAACACTCTCATGTATTTCTTTCAGAACTGAATACTCTCATGTATTTCTTTCTCTACTGTATACTCTCATGTATTTTTTTCACTGCTGAATAGTCTCATGTATTTCTTTCTATACTGAATACTCTCATGCATATTTTCTTTACTGAATACTCTCATGTACTTCTTTCTCTACTGGATACTCTCATGTATTTCTTTCTCTACTGAATACTTTCATTTTTTTTTACTGAATACTCTCATCTATTTCTTTCTTTACTGAACACTCTCATGTATTTTTTTACTGAACTCTCTCATGTATTTCTTTCTCTACTGAATACTCTCATGTATTTCTTTCTTTTATGAATACTCTCATGTATTTCTTTCTTTACTGAATACTCTCTGTATTTCTTTCTCTACTGAACCCCCTCATGTATTTCTTTCTTTACTGAATACTCTCATGTATTTCTTTCTCTACTGAATACTCTCATGTATTTTTTTCTCTACTGAATACTCTCATGCATATTTTCTTTACTGAATACTCTCATGTATATCTTTCTTTACTGAACACTCTCATGTATTTCTTTCTCTACTGAATACTCTTCATGTATTTCTTTCTCTACTGAATACTCTCATGTATTTTTTTCTTTACTGAATACTCTCATGTATTTCTTTCTTTACTGAATACTCTCATGTATTTCTTTCTTTACTGAACACTCTCATGTATTTCTTTCTTTACTGAATACTCTCATGTATTTTTTTCTTTACTGAATACTCTCATGTATTTTTTTCTTCACTGAGTACTCTGATGCATTTCTTTCTTTACTGAACACTCTCATGTATTTCTTTCTTTTCTGAATACTTTCTCGTATTTCTATCTTTACTAAACACTGTTATGCATTTTTTTTTCTTCACTGAAAACTCTCATGCATATTTTCTATACTGAACCCCTCATGTATTTGTTTCTTTACTGAATACTCTCATCTATTTCTTTCTTTATTGAATACTCTCTTGTATTTCTTTCTTTACTGAATACTCTCATGTATTTTTTCCTTATTGAACACTCTCATGTATTTCTTTATTTACTGAAAACTCTCATGTATTTCTTTCTCTACTGAACACTATAATGTTTTTTTTTTCTTTACTGAATACTCTCATGTATTTCTTTCTTTACTGAATACTCTCATGTATTTCTTTCTTTACACACTCTCATGTATATTTTCTTTTCTGAATACTCTCATGTATTTCTTTCTCTACTGAATTACTCTCATGTATTTTTTTTCTCCACTGAATACTCTCAATATTTCTTTCTTTACTGAATACTCTCATGTATTTCTTTCTTTACTGAATACTCTCATGTATTTCTTTCATTTCTGAACATTCTCATATATTTCTTTCTTTACTGAACACTCTCATGCTTTTTTTTTCTTTACTTAAAACTCTCATGGAATTTTTTTTTTTACTGAATACCCTCATATATTTCTTTCTTTACTGAATACTCCCATGTGTTTTTTCTCTACTGAATACTCTCATGTATTCTTCTTTTCCTGAATACTCTCATGTATTTCTTTCTTTACTGAACATTCTCATGTATTTCTTTCTTTACTGAACACTCTCATGTATTTTTTCTTTACTGAAAACTCTCATGTATTTTTTTTTTACTGAATACTCTCATGTATTTCTTTCTTTACTGAATACTCTCATGTATTTTTTTCTCTACTGAATACTCTCATGTATTTCTTTCTTTACTGAATACTCTCATGTATTTCTTTCTTTACTGAACACTCTCATGTATTTCTTTCTTTACTGAATACTCTCATGTATTTTTTTTCTTTACTGAACACTCTCATGTATTTCTTTCTTTACTGAATACTCTCATGTATTTTCACTCTACTGATTTCTTTCTCTACTGAACACTCATGTATTTCTTTCTCCTAAATACTCTCATGTATTTCTTTCTTTATTGAATACTCTCATGCATTTCTTTCTTTACACACTCTCATGTATATTTTCTTTACGGAATACCCTCACATATTTCTTTCTCTAATGAATTACTCTCATGTATTTTTTCTTCACTGAATACTCTGAATAGTTTCTTTCTTTACTGAATACTCTCATGTATTTCTTTCTTTTCTGAATACTCTCATGTATTTCTTTCTTTACTGAATACTCTCATGTATTTCTTTCTTTACTGAATACTCTCTTGTATTTCTTTCTTTACTGAATACTCTCATGTATTTTTTCCTTACTGAACACTCTCATGTATTTCTTTCTTTACTGAATACTCTCATGTATTTCTTTCTCTACTGAATACTCTCATGTATTTCTTTCTCTACTGAAAACTCTCTTTTTTTTTATTGAATACTCTCATCTATTTGTTTCTTTAATGAACACTCTCATCTATTTTTTTACTGAACTCTCTCATGTATTTCTTTGTCTACTGAATGCTCTCATGTATGTCTTTCTTTCATGAATACTCTCATGTATTTCTTTCTTTACTGAATACTCTCTGGTATTTCTTTCTCTACTGAATCCCTCATGTATTTCTTTCTTTACTGAATACTCTCATGTATTTCTTTCTCTACTGAATACTCTCATGTATTTTTTTTCTCTACTGAATACTCTCATGTATATTTTCTTTACTGAATACTCTCATGTATATCTTTCTTTACTTAACACTCTCATGTACTTCTTTCTCTACTGAATACTGTTCATATATTTCTTTCTCTACTGAATACTCTCATATTTTTTTTTCTTTACTGAATACTCTCATCTATTTCTTTCTTTATTGAATACTCTCTTGTATTTCTTTCTTTACTTAACACTCTCATGTATTTCTTTCTTTACTGAATACTCTCATGTATTTCTTTCTTTTCTGAATACTTTCATGTATTTCTTTCTTCACTGAGTACTCTGATGCATTTCTTTCTTTACTGAAAACTCTCATGCATATTTTCTCTACTGAATACCCTCATATATTTCTTTCTCTACTGAATACTCCCATGTATTTTTTTCTCTACTGAATACTCTCATGTATTTCTTTCTTTAAAGAACACTCTCTTGTATTTTTTTTACTGAACTCTCTCATGTATTTCTTTCTCTACTGAATACTCTGATGTATTTCTTTCTCCACTGAATACTCTAATGTATTTCTTTCTTTCCTGAACTCTCTCATGTATTTCTTTCTTCACTGAGTACTCTCATGCATTTCTTTTTTTACTGAACTCTCTCATGGATTTCTTTCTTTACTGAATACTCTCATGTATTTTTTCTTTACTGAACACTCTCATGTATTCCTTTCTTTACTGAACACGCATATGTATTTTTATTTTACTTAATACTCCCATGTATTTTTCTCTACTAAATACTCTTATGTATTTCTTTCTTCACTGAATAGTCTCATTTATTTATTTCTCCACTGAATATTCTCATGTATTCATTTCTCTACTGAATACTCTCATGTATTTTTTCTCTACTGAATCTCTCATGTATTTTTTTCTTATTAAACACTCTCATGTATTTCTTTGTTTACTGAATACTCTCATGTATTTTTTTTACTGAATACTCTCATTTATTTTTTTCTTTACTGAATACTCTCATGTATTTTCTTTCTTTACTGAATACTTTCATTTATTTCTTTCTTCTCTGAATACTCTCATGTATTTCTTTTTTTACTGAATATTCACTTGAATTTCTTTCATCACTGAATGCATTTCATGTATTTATTTCTTCAGATCCACGTTCCAAGCCCATGAATATACTTACAAAGACATTTGCGAATGTTTTATAAAACGACTGCTTACAATGTTATATTGCTAACTCTGGCTACCTAGGCGGTGTGTTTTTTAGTAATTTTTACCTACTCTGTCCAACTGAGTGCATTTCATATGTTTAACGTCTGTATCACCTAACGTGTCTCTTTGGTTTAAGTTAGCGTATACGATATTCCATTCTGTAAGTCACTGATGTTTTACCCTTATAATGTATTCTCTGGGGAAAAGAGATACAACATATTAATGATAGTCTGTTCAGAATTTTGCGAGATTAAAAATAAATCGAGTTGTTTCTCAGCGCATTTTAATGCTGTTTCTATAAGGTTATATTTTTTTTGTTGTTTTCTTAATTCAATTTTTACCTTTGCTATATCATACAAATCTCACAATTACGACACAGAATTGGCGTCTTACGTATGCAGGTTTCGTGTATCTCTGTAACTCAGAAAATTGAGTAAATTTCTGATCCATAAGACGCAATAGAGAAAGAATCGGTTGTTTCTTACTGTGTTTTATTCAATTTTCCTTTTAACCTACAAAGGGAACGACAGGATTATGTGGAAGGAAGCAAACCCTAATTAAATCAGAGCTGTAAGTTATTTTCTTTGAAAAGTGAAAATGCATATATCACTCTATAATGGAACTGAGTATTTCTTTCTTTACTGAATACTTTTACGTATTTCTTTCTTTATTGAATACTCTCATGCATTTCTTTCTTTTCTGAACACTCTCATGTATTTCTTTCTTTACTGAATACTCTAATGTACTTCTTTCTTTACTGAACATTCTCATGCATTTCGTTCTTTACTGACTCCTCTCTTGTATTTCTTTCTCTACTGAATACTCTCATGTATTTCTTTCTTTACTAAATACCCTCAGGTATTTCTTTCTTTACTGAGTACTCTCATTCATTTCTTTCTTTACTGAATACTCTCATGTATTTCTTTCAGTAGTGAACACTCTCATGTATTTCTTTGTTTACTGAATACTCTCATTTATTTATTTATTTACTTAATACTCTCATGTATTTCTTTCTTTACTGAGTACTCTCATTCATTTCTTTCTTTACTGAATACTCTCATGTATTTTTTTCAGAACTGAACACTCTCATGTATTCTATTCTTTACTGAACACTCTCATGTATTTCTTTCTTTACTGAATACTCTCATGTATTTTTTTCTTTACTGAATACTCTCATGTATTTCTTTCTCTACTGAATACTCTCATGTATTTCTTTCTTTTGTGAATACTCTCATGTATTTCTTTCTTTACTGAATACTCTCATGTATTTTTTCTTTACTGAACACTCTCATGTATTCCTTTTTTTATTGAACACTCTCATGTATTTTTTTTTTTTACTGAACACTCTTATGTATTTTTTTCTTTACTGAATACTCCTATGTATTTTTTCTCTACTGAATACTCTTATGTATTTCTCTCTTCACTGAATACTCTCATTTATTTATTTCTCCACTGAATATTCTCATGTATTCTTTCTCCACTGAATACTCTCATGTATTTTTCTCTACTGAATCTCTCATGTATTTTTTTTTCTTACTAAACCCTCTCATGTATTTCTTTCTTTACTGAATACTCTCATGTATTTCTTTCTCTCCTGAACACTCTCATGTATTTCTTTCTTTACTGAATACTCTCATGTATTTTTTCTTTACTGAACACTTTCATGTATTCCTTTCTTTACTGAACACTCTCATGCATTTCTTTTTTTACTGAACACGCTTATGTATTTTTTCTTTACTGAATACTCCTATGTATTTTTTTCTCTACTGAATACTCTTATGTATTTCTTTCTTCACTGAATAGTCTCATTTATTTATTTCTCCACTGAATATTCTCATGTATTCATTTCTCCACTGAATACTCTCATGTAATTTTTCTCTACTGAATCTCTCATGTATTTTTTTCTTACTAAACCCTCTCATGTATTTCTTTCTTTACTGAATACTCTCTTGTATTTCTTTCTCTCCTGAATACTCTCATGTATTTTTTCTTTACTGAATACTCTCATTTATTTATTTCTTTACCTAATACTCTCATGTATTTTTTCTTTACTGAACACTCTCATGTATTTTTTTTTTACCGAAAACTCTCATGTATTTCTTTCTCTACTGAACACTATAATGTATTTCTTTATTTCCTAAATTCTCTCATGTATTTCTTTCTTTATTGTATACTCTCATGCATTTCTTTCTTTACACACTCTCATGTATATTTTCTTTTCGGAATACCCTCATATATTTCTTTCTCTAATGATTACTCTCATGTATTTTTTTCTCCACTGAATACTCTGAATAGTTTCTTTCTTTACCGAATAATCTCATGTATTTCTTCTTTTCCTGAATACTCTCATGTATTTCTTTCATTTCTGAACATTCTCATATATTTCTTTCTTTACTGAACACTCTCATGCATTTTTTTTCTTCACTAAAAACTCTCATGTTATTTTCTTTACTGAATACCCTCATATATTTCTTTCTCTACTGAATATTTCCATGTATTTTTTTCTCTACTGAATACTCTCATGCATATTTTCTTTATTGAATACTCTCTTGTATTTCTTTCTTTACTTAACACTCTCATGTATTTCTTTCTTTACTGAATACTCTCATGTATTTCTTTCTTTGCTGAATACTCTCATGTATTTCTTTCTTTACTGAATACTCTCATGTATTTCTTTCCTTACTCAACACTCTTACGTATTTCTTTGTTTATTGAATACTCTCATGCATTTTTTTCTTTACACATTCTCATGTATATTTTCTTTACTGAATACCCTCATATATTTCTTTCTCTACTATTCAGTGAATACTCCCATGTATTTTTTTCTCTCCTGAATACTCTCATGTATTTCTTTCTTAAATGAAAACTCTCATGTATTTCTTTCTTTACTGAACACTGTCATGCATTTCTTTCTTTACTGAACACTCTCATTTATATTTTCTTTACTGAATACCCTCATATATTTCTTTCTCTACTGAATACTCTCAATTATTTACTTCTCCACTGAATAGTTTCATGAATTTCTTTCTCTACTGAATACTCTCATGTATTTCTTTCTTCACTGAATAGTCTCATTTATTTATTTCTCCACTGAATATTCTCATGTATTCATTTCTCCACTGAATACTCTCATGTATTTTTTCTCTACTGAATCCCTCATGTATTTTTTTCTTATTAAACACTCTCATGTATTTCTTTGTTTACTGAATACTCTCATGTATTTCTTTCTCTCCTGAATACTCTCATGTATTTTTTTTACTGAATACTCTCATTTATTTATTTCTTTACTTAATACTCACACGTATTTTCTTTCTTTACTCAGTAGTTTGGTTTATTTGTTACTTCTCTGAATATTCTCATGTATTTCTTTTTTACTGAATATTCACTTGAATTTGTTTCATCACTGAATGCATTTAAGTATTTATTTCTTCAGATCCACGTTCCAAGCCCATGAATATACGCCACAAAGACATTTGCGAATGTTTTATAAAAGCGACTGCTTACAATGTTATATTGCTAACTTTGGCTACCTAGGCGGTGTGTTTTTTAGTAATTTTTACCTACTCTGTCCAACTGAGTGCATTTCATATGTTTAACGTCTGTATCACCTAACGTGTCTCTTTGGTTTAAGTTAGCGTATACGATATTCCATTCTGTAAGTCACTGATGTTTTACCCTTATAATGTATTCTCTGGGGAAAAGAGATACAACATATTAATGATAGTCTGTTCAGAATTTTGCGAGATTAAAATAAATCGAGTTGTTTCTCAGCGCATTTTAATGCTGTTTCTATAAGGTTATTTTTTTTTGTTGTTGTTTTCTTAATTCAATTTTTTACCTTTGCTATATCATACAAATCTCACAATTACGACACAGAATTGGCATCTTACGTATGCAGGTTTCGTGTATCTCTGTAACTCAGAAAATTGAGTAAATTTCTGATCCATAAGACGCAATAGAGGAAGAATCGGTTGTTTCTTACTGTGTTTTATTCAATTTTCCTTTTAACCTACAAAGGGAACGACAGGATTATGTGGAAGGAAGCAAACCCTAATTAAATCAGAGCTGTAAGTTATTTTCTTTGAAAAGTGAAAATGCATATATCACTCTATAATGGAACTGAGTATTTCTTTCTTTACTGAATACTTTTACGTATTTCTTTCTTTATTGAATACTCTCATGCATTTCTTTCTTTTCTGAACACTCTCATGTATTTCTTTCTTTACTGAATACTCTAATGTATTTCTTTCTTTACTGAACATTCTCATGCATTTCGTTCTTTACTGTCTCCTCTCTTGTATTTCTTTCTCTACTGAATACTCTCATGTATTTCTTTCTTTACTGAATACCCTCAGGTATTTCTTTCTTTACTGAGTACTCTCATTAATTTCTTTCTTTACTGAATACTCTCATGTATTTCTTTCAGTACTGAACACTCTCATGTATTTTATTCTTTACTGAACACTCTCATGTATTTCTTTGTTTACTGAATACTCTCATTTATTTATTTCTTTACTTAATACTCTCATGTATTTCTTTCTTTACTGAGTACTCTCATTCATTTCTTTCTTTACTGAATACTCTCATGTATTTTTTTCAGAACTGAACACTCTCATGTATTCTATTCTTTACTGAACACTCTCATGTATTTCTTTCTTTACTGAAAACTCTCACGTATTTTTTTCTTTACTGAAGACTCTCATGCATTTCTTTCTCTACTGAATACTCTCATGTATTTCTTTCTTTTGTGAATACTCTCATGTATTTCTTTCTTTACTGAATACTCTCATGTATTTTTTCTTTACTGAACACGCTTATGTATTTTTTCTTTACTGAATACTCCTATGTATTTTTTTCTCTACTGAATACTCTTATGTATTTCTCTCTTCACTGAATAGTCTCATTTATTTATTTCTCCACTGAATATTCTCATGTATTCATTTCTCCACTGAATACTCTCATGTAGTTTTTCTCTACTGAATCTCTCATGTATTTTTTTCTTACTAAACCCTCTCATGTATTTCTTTGTTTACTGAATACTCTCTTGTATTTCTTTCTCTCCTGAACACTCTCATGTATTTCTTTCTTTACTGAATACTCTCATGTATTTTTTCTTTACTGAACACTTTCATGTATTCCTTTCTTTACTGAACACTCTCATGCATTTCTTTTTTTACTGAACACTCTTATGTATTTTTTTCTTTACTGAATACTCCTATGTATTTTTTTCTCTATTGAATACTCTTATGTATTTCTTTCTTCACTGAATAGTCTCATTTATTTATTTCTCCACTGAATATTCTCATGTATTCATTTCTCCACTGAATACTCTAATGTATTTTTTATCTACTGAATCTCTCATGTGTTTTTTTCTTACTAAACCCTCTCATGTATTTTTTTTTACTGAATACTCTCTTGTATTTCTTTCTCTCCTGAATACTCTCATATATTTTTTCTTTACTCAATACTCTCATTTATTTATTTCTTTAACTAATACTCTCATGTATTTTTTCTTTACTGAACACTCTCATGTATTTCTTTTTTTACCGAAAACTCTCATGTATTTCTTTCTCTACTGAACACTATAATGTATTTCTTTATTTCCTAAATACTCTCATGTATTTCTTTCTTTATTGTATACTCTCATGCATTTCTTTCTTTACACACTCTCATGTATATTTTCTTTTCGGAATACCCTCATATATTTCTTTCTCTAATGATTACTCTCATGTATTTTTTTCTCCACTGAATACTCTGAATAGTTTCTTTCTTTACCGAATAATCTCATGTATTTCTTCTTTTCCTGAATACTCTCATGTATTTCTTTCATTTCTGAACATTCTCATATATTTCTTTCTTTACTGAACACTCTCATGCATTTTTTTTCTTCACTAAAAACTCTCATGCTTATTTTCTATACTGAATACCCTCATATATTTCTTTCTCTACTGAATATTTCCATGTATTTTTTTCTCTACTGAATACTCTCATGCATATTTTCTTTATTGAATACTCTCTTGTATTTCTTTCTTTACTTAACACTCTCATGTATTTCTTTCTTTACTGAATACTCTCATGTATTTCTTTATTTGCTGAATACTCTCATGTATTTCTTTCTTTACTCAATACTCTCATGTATTTCTTTCCTTACTGAACACTCTTACGTATTTCTTTGTTTATTGAAAACTCTCATGCATTTTTTTCTTTACACATTCTCATGTATATTTTCTTTACGGAATACCCTCATATATTTCTTTCTCTACTATTCAGTGAATACTCCCATGTATTTTTTTCTCTCCTGAATACTCTCATGTATTTCTTTCTTAAATGAAAACTCTCATGTATTTCTTTCTTTACTGAACACTCTCATTTATATTTTCTTTACTGAATACCCTCATATATTTCTTTCTCTACTGAATACTCTCAATTATTTACTTCTCCACTGAATAGTTTCATGAATTTCTTTCTCTACTGAATACTCTCATGTATTTCTTTCTTTACTGAATTGTCACATGGATTTCTTTCTCTACTGAATACTCTGATGTATTTCTTTCTCCACTGAATACTCTAATGTATTTCTTTCTTTCCTGAACTCTCTCATGTATTTCTTTCTTCACTGAGTACTCTCATGCATTTCTTTTTTTACTGAACTCTCTCATGTATTTATTTCTTTACTGAATACTCTCATGTATTTTTTCTTTACTGAACACTCTCATGTATTCCTTTCTTTACTGAACACGCTTATGTATTTTTATTTTACTGAATACTCCCATGTATTTTTTCTCTACTAAATACTCTTATGTATTTCTTTCTTCACTGAATAGTCTCATTTATTTATTTCTCCACTGAATATTCTCATGTATTCATTTCTCCACTGATTACTCTCATGTATTTTTTCTCTACTGAATCTCTCATGTATTTTTTTCTTATTAAACACTCTCATGTATTTCTTTGTTTACTGAATACTCTCATGTATTTCTTTCTCTCCTGAATACTCTCATGTATTTTTTTTTACTGAATACTCTCATTTATTTATTTCTTTACTTAATACTCTCACGTATTTTCTTTCTTTACTCAGTAGTTTGGTTTATTTGTTACTTCTCTGAATACTCTCATGTATTTCTTTTTTACTGAATATTCACTTGAATTTGTTTCATCACTGAATGCATTTAAGTATTTATTTCTTCAGATCCACGTTCCAAGCCCATGAATATACGCCACAAAGACATTTGCGAATGTTTTATAAAAGCGACTGCTTACAATGTTATATTGCTAACTTTGGCTACCTAGGCGGTGTGTTTTTTAGTAATTTTTACCTACTCTGTCCAACTGAGTGCATTTCATATGTTTAACGTCTGTATCACCTAACGTGTCTCTTTGGTTTAAGTTAGCGTATACGATATTCCATTCTGTAAGTCACTGATGTTTTACCCTTATAATGTATTCTCTGGGGAAAAGAGATACAACATATTAATGATAGTCTGTTCAGAATTTTGCGAGATTAAAAATAAATCGAGTTGTTTCTCAGCGCATTTTAATGCTGTTTCTATAAGGTTATATTTTTTTTGTTGTTTTCTTAATTCAATTTTTACCTTTGCTATATCATACAAATCTCACAATTACGACACAGAATTGGCATCTTACGTATGCAGGTTTCGTGTATCTCTGTAACTCAGAAAATTGAGTAAATTTCTGATCCATAAGACGCAATAGAGGAAGAATCGGTTGTTTCTTACTGTGTTTTATTCAATTTTCCTTTTACCCTACAAAGGGAACGACAGGATTATGTGGAAGGAAGCAAACCCTAATTAAATCAGAGCTGTAAGTTATTTTCTTTGAAAAGTGAAAATGCATATATCACTCTATAATGGAACTGAGTATTTCTTTCTTTACTGAATACTTTTACGTATTTCTTTCTTTATTGAATACTCTCATGCATTTCTTTCTTTTCTGAACACTCTCATGTATTTCTTTCTTTACTGAATACTCTAATGTATTTCTTTCTTTACTGAACATTCTCATGCATTTCGTTCTTTACTGACTCCTCTCTTGTATTTCTTTCTCTACTGAATACTCTCATGTATTTTATTCTTTACTGAACACTCTCATGTATTTCTTTCTTTACTGAATATCCTCAGGTATTTCTTTCTTTACTGAGTACTCTCATTCATTTCTTTCTTTACTGAATACTCTCATGTATTTCTTTCAGTACTGAACACTCTCATGTATTTTATTCTTTACTGAACACTCTCATGTATTTCTTTGTTTACTGAATACTCTCATTTATTTATTTCTTTACTTAATACTCTCATGTATTTCTTTCTTTACTGAGTACTCTCATTCATTTCTTTCTTTACTGAATACTCTCATATATTTCTTTCTCTACTGAATACTCTCATGCATTTCCTTCTCCACTGAATACTCTCATGAATTTCTTTCTCTACTGAATACTCTCATGTATTTCTTTCTGTACTGAATACTCACATGGATTTCTTTCTCTTCTGAATACTCTCATGTATTTCTTTGTCTACTGAATACTCTGATGTATTTCTTTCTCCACTGAATACTCAGATGAATTTCTTTCTTTACTGAATACTCTCATGTATTTCTTCTTTATTTGAATTCTCTAATGCATTTCTTTCTTTACTGAACACTCTCATATATTTCTTTCTTTACTGAATACTCTCACGTATTTCTTTCTTTACTGAACACTCTCATGTATTTATTTCTTTACTGAACACTCTCATGTATTTCTTTCTTTACTGAATTCTCTCATGAATTTCTTTCTCTACTAAATACCCTCATGTATTTCTTTCTTTACTGAATACTCTGATGTATTTCTTTCTCCACTGAATACTCTAATGTATTTCTTTTTTTACTGAAATCTCTCATGTATTTCTTTCTTCACTGAGTACTCTCATGCATTTCTTTCTTTACTGAACACTCTGATATATTTTTTTCTTTACTGAATACTTTCATGTATTTTTTCTTTACTGAACACTCTCATGTATTCCTTTCTTTACTTAACACTCTCATGCTTTTTTTTTTTTACTGAACACGCTTATGTATTTTTTCTTTACTGAATACTCCCATGTATTTTTTTCTCTACTGAATACTCTTATGTATTTCTTTCTTCACTGAATAGTCTCATTTATTTATTTCTCCACTGAATATTCTAATGTATTTATTTCTCCACTGAATACTCTCATGTATTTTTTCTCTACTGAATGTCTCATGTATTTTTTTCTTACTAAACCCTCTCATGTACTTCTTTGTTTACTGAATACTCTCTTGTATTTCTTTCTCTCCTGAATACTCTCATGTATTTTTTCTTTACTCATTACTCTCATTTATTTATTTCTTTACTTAATACTCTCATGTATTTTTTTCTTTACTAAATACTCTTATTCGTTTCTTTCTTTACTGAATACTTTCATGTATTTCTTTTTTTACTAAATACTCTCACGTATTTTCTTTCTTTACTGAATTCTCTCACGTATTTTCTTTCTTTGCTCAGTAGTTTGGTTTATTTTTTACTTCTCTGAATACTCTCATGTATTTCTTTCTTTACTGAATACTCTCATTTGTTTCTTTCTTTACTGAATACTTTCATTTATTTCTTTTTTTACTAAATACTCTCACGTTTTTTCTTTCTTTACTCAGTAGTTTAGTTTATTTGTTACTTCTCTGAATACTCTCATGTATTTCTTTTTTTACTGAATATTCACTTGAATTTGTTTCATTACTGAATGCATTTAAGTATTTATTTCTTCAGATCCACGTTCCAAGTCCATGAATATACGCCACAAAGACATTTGCGAATGTTTTATAAAAGCGACAGCTTACAATGTTATATTGCTAACTCTGGCTACCCAGGCGGTGGGTGTTGTTTAGTAATTTTTACCTACTCTGTCCAACTGAGTGCTTTTTATGTGTTTAACGTCTGTATCACCTAACGTGTCTCTTTGGTTTAAGTTAGCGTATACGATATTCCATTCTGTAAGTTACTGATGTTTTACCCTTATAATGTATTCTCTGGGGAAAAGAGATACAACATATTAATGATAGTCTGTTTAGAATTTTGCGAGATTAAAAATAAATCGGGTTGTTTTTCAGCGCATTTTAATGCTGTTTCTATAAGATTATATGTTTTTTGTTGTTTTCTTTATTCAATTTTTACCTTGTCTATATCATACAAATCTCAAAATTACGACACAGAATTGCCATCTTACGTATGCAGGTTTCGTGTATCTCTGTAACTCAGAAAATAGAGTAAATTTCTGATCCATAAGACAACAATGGAGAAAGAATCGGTTGTTTCTTACAGTGTTTTATTCAATTTCCCTTTTAACCTACAAAGGGAACGACAGGATTATGGGGAAGGAAGCAAACCCTAATTAAATCAGAGCTGTAAGTTATTTTCTTTGAAAAGTGAAAATGCATATATCACTCTATAATGGAACTCTTGCTTATGTGATATTGGTAAAACATCTTTATTACGCGATGTGCAAACCCGACTTCGCGAAAGTTTTATCCTGTGTGCATGTAGATTTGCAATAGGGGTCACGATTTTCCTATTTTGTCTCCGTTTCCTGTCACGAATAACTTTATTTTTCTCCATTCTCAGGGTGCAGTTGTGTCTTTATGAATACGTCACATGCGGGTCTAATGCACTTGCACCATCTGTATATATTATAGTACTGTCTGTTGTAACTACTTTGCATGGTGTAGATGGATCTTCACCAAACTTGGTATGGAGGTTTATTAGGTCCATGGGGAAATACACACAAATTTTCAATTTTTTTATTTTGTGGTTTTTGCGAATTTTTGTTGTTTTTTTACCACTACTTCGCCCATGTTGATAGATGTTCACCAAATTTGGCATGAATATTTGTTGGGCACATCACAAGATACATTCAGTTTTACGGTTTCGCATTTTGTGTTTTGTTGTTTTTATGGGTGTTTTTTTTCTTCAAAATTATATATATAAAAAAACAATTTTTCATGTTCTAAGATAACATTTTATTAACCATGAATTTACGTAACTTCCATCCAGGGTATTGGTATCCCAGCTAGTCTTGTTAATAAATTATAGTTTGTTTGTATTTTTATTTGTGGAAAGGTAGATAAAATAGTAGACAGTTAAGCTGCTTAGCCTACTCTGACTCAATGTCTAATTGGTTCGTACGAATAATATTAAAGTTTCTTTCCTTCAATCCCCTTATGTTCTAGAACCTCACGTAACAACAACGTCTCGTAAACTGACGATATTAGTATCCAAGAGGTTTTAGCCCCTTTTACTTCACTATATCGTAACCTAAATTAATTTAGCAGTTCAAGAAGTTTATATCATTTAATCGAATCATTTTTTACTGTTATACAGCTGACCAAATGTTTGGTGTTTGTATATATGTATATATTATGATATATATACGTTGAAGTAAAACAGACACAAAACTACACACACTTCACCATCATAATAGTTCTAGTGATATTTTTTTTAGTTTGTTGACCTTAGCTGTTCTGATAAACCATGAACAGGCGAAACTACAGACCACAGCAGAGGATACAATCAATCAAGGAATGTATTGGGCCTCTACGTCACAGATGCTGTTGTAAATATCACCTTGGTGAAAACAAAAGTAAAATTATTAACAAATATATGAATATATTTGTGTTATTTCTAATATATCGTGTGAGAAACGAAGATTTCTCACGTATTCCCTTTGGGAATATTTTAATTACTTCAACATTTCCGGAAATATCCAACATCTCTAACAAAGTTTAACAACATTCAGGATTATTTTTTAAATATATTAATATTTCTCTTCGACTCCTTATTACTTCGAGAATTGAGATGATTTCAATTGACTCTGAGTCATAGGCAAAGGTGGTTACACCTAATCATTCGGTTATGTATGGTAAGTTAGAATCGCTTATATTAATAAAGCAATAATAGCTTCTAATTGTCAAATTTCACAACCATGTAAACAGTCCTGTGTAATCTGTGTGGAGGTTTAGATACTGTTAGAGAACTTTGTCACACTACAACGTAACAGACCTATACACACTATATGGAAGTTAATATAAGGCTAGAGAACTGTTTCTTACAACAATGTAAGCAATCATGTATAAATTATATGGAGGTTAAAGTAATGCCACAAAACCTTCTCTTACAACAATGTAAGAATCATATGCAAACAAAAATCATATACTAAACTTAGTAATTTAACACCTATTCATTCATAAAGTGTATTTAGGTACAACGTGGTTATAAAATGTGTCATTTTATTGTATTTTATTTTGTTTCATTAAGTAACAAATTATTATTTTGTTGACAAATCTGTTTCTTCCAGTTGGACAGTTTGTGTTTGTGTTATAAGAATGTCAAACAATGGTATCAGATGCGGCTCAAGTTCACGCCTTTTCACGTCTGTGTGGTAGAACTACTTTCATCAGCAACACACATTTTACCCATTTTAATTACGTCATTTATCGTTATTCAACATTATTGGACATCAGTAGAGCTTACGTAATATATTCAAATGAAGTTAAAAGTACCGTATCAATTGAAGCTGTGACCCCTTCCTTGAGACAACGTATGAGACATCCATTAAAATATAAACTTATTATCAACAGAAGGTTCATTTTAATAGTTTCAGAGCACATTTAGAGACTGTTCGTAGCGTTATCTTTTCATTAATATCTGTAATTACGTTAGCTGCATGAGACTTTAATGGGAAGGTAGTGCATTTGAATCTGTCATCCCTAAATATTGATATTTAACAGATTTATACAACCGTAAATTATATGTGCTTAAATTAGCTTTAACACTAAACATTTCTGATTTAATCTCAAAGTGATTGTTCCTGAGTTAGGGTTAACGGGGCAGCTAGAACTTTCCTTCGGCTCATATGTCTTTATAGCAGAAGTTAAATGTCTATGCTTGTTTTAAATCATGATTAACATTCGGTAAAGCAAAGGTCCTCACGGACGTCAGTCAACTGGACAAGTTCAGATCTAAAGCAAGCGTTGTCACGTCTCAAAAATATTTACGAAATCGAACTCGAATTTGTCAACATTTTTATCGACTTACTGCAATCGACGTAAATTTAATTTATTTTTGAATGATTTTAAAATGTTCGTTCTACTTTTGTTTTATTTTATCCAACATATGTATATATATATGTATATCAAACATTAGACATTAAATACCTGAACAAACTGGCGAATTTGTTCTTTGTTTCGGCGGTTTCACTCAAAACTACAAAGATGCTTCATCTAAAATATCTACGGCAAACTCTTGGATTATTCTTTTTTACTGAAAAACAACATTTAATCTTCATACTATTAAAGCACTAAAGGCCTCTGGGTATAGAATGTGTTTTTGTGACAACAGTCTGCAAACCATGAACTCTCGAATTTAGTGCCTTGGGCACACTAACCATTAGACTTCGTCCGGTTGAACTAAGAGGGGTAAAATGCGTTTTTATTAACAGTGGGATCTCTTTAAGTTGCTTCAACTTTGTGTTTATTTTAATCACAGTGTTTATATTTCTAAGTTTGTAGACTCACAAACATTGAAATTCGTTTATGTAGATGTGTAATCGTTGAGAGAAAGTTTCTTTACTACCAAAACCTGTAGAATCTTCAATACGATATAACATTGTGCAGCCACATTCACTTCTGTTCAGTAGAGTGTTGAGTGGCGCTCAAACTCAAACATCAAGTACATTTAGACTTACTCCTGCACAGTTTCGTGTGGTTGAGTAATTCATCTGTTCTCTCTGACAACGAGGCTACAGATGATCGATGGTTCACTGCAAGTTTTAACAAATAAAGCATCTGTTGTCCAGAGTAATTAATTATCTGAAGATCTATAGAACATCTGTTGTCCAGAGTAATTAATTATCTGAAGATCTATAGAACATCTGTTGTCCAGAGTAATTAATTATCTGAAGATCTATAAAACATCTGTTGTCCAGGGTAATTAATTATCTGAAGATCTACAGAACATTTGTTGTCCAGGGTAATTGATTATCTGAAGATCTATAGAACATCTGTTGTCCAGAGTAATTAATTATCTGAAGATCTATAGAACATTTGTTGTCCAGAGTAATTGATTATCTGAAGATCTTTAGAACATTTGTTGTCCAGAGTAATTGATTATCTGAAGATGTATAGAACATCTGTTGTCCAGAGTAATTAATTATCTGAAGATCTATAGAACATCTGTTGTCCAGAGTAATTAATTATCTGAAGATCTATAAAACATCTGTTGTCCAGGGTAATTAATTATCTGAAGATCTACAGAACATTTGTTGTCCAGGGTAATTGATTATCTGAAGATCTATAGAACATCTGTTGTCCAGAGTAATTGATTATCTGAAGATGTATAGAACATCTGTTGTCCAGAGTAATTAATTACCTGAAGATCTATAGAACATCTGTTGTCTAGAGTAATTAATTATCTGAAGATCTATAAAACATCTGTTGTCCAGGGTAATTAATTATCTGAAGATCTACAGAACATTTGTTGTCCAGAGTAATTGATTATCTGAAGATCTATAGAACATCTGTTGTCCAGAGTAATTAATTATCTGAAGATTTATAGAACATTTGTTGTCCAGAGTAATTGATTATCTGAAGATCTTTAGAACATTTGTTGTCCAGAGTAATTGATTATCTGAAGATGTATAGAACATCTGTTGTCCAGAGTAATTAATTATCTGAAGATCTATAGAACATCTGTTGTCCAGAGTAATTAATTATCTGAAGATCTATAGAACATCTGTTGTCTAGAGTAATTAATTGTCTGAAGATATACAGAACCTTGTGATGATACGTTTACAGATGGTATATGTATGAATGGTATGTTTAAAAATGGTATATCTTCGAATGGTATGTCTATAAATGATACGTCAACGAATACAGAAGTCTATGAACGGTTTAATCCATTCATTTTAACTATTATGATGAACGGAAAATTTAGAGTCAATACAATAATTTTTATTATTAGGAAAGTCGACTTTCAAATTTCTTTTACTGTTCATTCTTCAAAAAACAGACATCAAATCAGGGTCTAGCCACATTTATTGACAATAGGTGTATTATAGTTACTATATCTTCCTAGGTAAGAAAAATGTTATTACTGAATTACAGATTCGCGTTCGATCAGTTCTGCATCTCGTCAGTAATAAATTACTTCATGCATTAGCGTATAAGCTTAGTATGCACTATATAGACATCGGAAGGAAAACTGATGTGTGATGAGAACACTTGAGAGAAAATTGTTGTTGGAATTTAGTGAGCACGTGGAAGTAAATGGATGCTGGTATGTAGTAGACACATTTAGGACAAAATGGATATGTCGTGGGTCAGTGTGATACAATATAGATGTGTTTTACAACAAAATAGGACAAAATTAAATTTGGATATCAGATAAAATTGATTTATAGTGGACCAATGTTGCATGTTGAACAGTATAATATGTGTTGAGAAAAAAGTGAGACAATATGAATGTCTCTATGTGCCAATATGGGATATCACGAATTTTTGTGTATCAACTTTGAATACTAGGTAAAATGGATGTGTGGTTGTCAACAATCATTCTAAATTCATAAATTACTTAGTTAGTCCTTAATTAGTCCTGAAACACAGGACTGTATTCTTCTTTAGCTTAATATGTGTACTTTGAAGTTCATAACTTACTTAGTTAGTCCTTAATTAGTCCTGAAACACAGGACTGTGTTCTTCTTTAGCTTAATATGTGTACTTTGAAGTTCATAACTTACTTAGTTAGTCCTTAATTAGTCCTGAAACACAGGACTGTATTCTTCTTTAGCTTAATATGTGTACTTTGAAGTTCATAACTTACTTAGTTAGTCCTTACTTAGTCCTGAAACGCAGGACTGTATTCTTCTTTAGCATAATATGTGTACTTTGAAGTTCATAATTTACTTAGTTAGTCGTTACTTAGTCATGAAACGCAGGACTGTATTCTTCTTTAGCTTAATATGTGTACTTTGAAGTTCATAACTTACTTAGTTAGTCCTTACTTATTCCTGAAACGCAGGACTGTATTCTTCTTTAGCTTAATATGTGAACTTTGAAGTTCATAAATTACTTAGTTAGTCGTTATTTATTCCTGAAACACAGGACTGTATTCTTCTTTAGCTTAATATGTGTACTTTGAAGTTCATAACTTACTTAGTTAGTCGTTACTTATTCCTGAAACACAGGACTATATTTTTCTTTAGCTTAATATGTGTACTTTGAAGTTCATAACTTACTTAGTTAGTCGTTACTTATTCCTGAAACACAGGACTGTATTCTTCTTTAGCTTAATATGTATACTTTGAAGTTCATAACTTACTTAGTTAGTCGTTACTTATTCCTGAAACACAGGACTGTATGTTTCTTTAGCTTAATATGTGTACTTTGAAGTTCATAACTTACTTAGTTAGTCGTTATTTATTCCTGAAACACAGGACTGTATTCTTCTTTAGCTTAATATGTGTACTTTGAAGTGATTGTTATTATTTTCTCTTTTGTGATTGGATAAAACTGTTGTAGGTAACAGTCTGTAAATGTGTTACACATATTTTTTCCGATAGAAAAATGATGTGCTGTAATAAATATTGATGTAAAGACAATTCACGATATTTCTTTACCAGAGAATGAGTGGCTAGATATTAAAATTAGATTTCTCTCTGTGTGAGATGGTTTTCTGTCCACAGAAGATTTGATGTGACTCTCTTGTCAGTAAAAAATAATGTACCGGAACAGAAGGAAACGGTTTTCTTTAGTTTCCACAGTGACTTGGTTTTTCGGTCCACATGATTAAGATATCCTAGAGTTCAAGGGTGTCGTTAACTCTTCATAAACTTTTTTTTTCGCGATTGTTTTTTTAGACTCAGACTTCAAAGTCATTGATATAAATGTTGCTGAGAATAAATGAGAAAAGAGAACTCATAAGCAGACCAAAATATTATAAAGAAATGAATCTTGGAAGTCTTATGCAATGTGACAATAGTTACGTGATGGATTTACACATAATTTTGGTTGAAGATCTCAGGTAGAGTCATCAGTATCTAGTTAAAGATTGCAGATGCAGTCATCTGTGGGTCTTTTAAGATCTCAGATGGAGTCATCTGTGGCTCGTTAAAGATCTCAGATGTAGTCATCTGTGGCTCGTTAAAAATCTCAGATGGAGTCATCTGTGGCTTGTTAATGATCTCAGATGTCGTCAACTGTGGGTCTTAAAGATCTCAGATGGAGTCATCTTTGGCTTGTTAAACATCTCAGATGTCGTCAACTGTGGGTCTTTAAAGATCTCAGATGGAGTCATCTGTGGGTCTTTAAAGATCTCAGATGTAGTCATCTGTGGGTCTGTAAAGATTTCAAATGGTGTAATCTGTGGCTCGTTAAAGATCTCAGATGTCATCATCTGTGGGTCTTTAAGGATCTTAAATGGAGTCATCAGTGATTTGTTCAAAATACTAGTCAAGTCATCAGTGGCCGGTTAGAGATCTTAAGTGGAGTCATCAATGGTTCATCTTACCATTATAGAAAAAAGTAAAGTTTATGAGAATAATGAGAAATGTGCTTATGGTGTCTAGTGTCACAAATTTGCCTTCCTATTGTCAGATTATTCTTTTGGTTTATTCAACCGGAGTACCAAAGTTTATCACGTTGGTTTCAGTGCTGCAGATGATAGTTAGGTATATTGATATATAACGAAGAATATAGAGAGCCACTAGCTTGGAGGATTGGGTTAAAGATTTTATTTTTATGCTGGTGGAAGTTTGCTTCTACTAATGGCTGTTTTGCTGACATTTTCTTAGTTGAAGTTTCTTAATTAATTTGCCAATGAATCGTTAAATTTTGACGGTTGGATATTTGTCTGCGGGTTTTATGATGAGGGCCTGGCATAGCTCGATAATGAATGACTCACCTCGCAATCTGCAGGTCACAGAATTCCATAATTCAACATGCTCCACCTTTCAATCGTGGGTAATTAAAATGTGGCGGTTGGTAAAGAGTAATCGAATAATTGGCGGAAAGTGTTATTGACTAGATATATTCCCTTTAGCCTACCTTTTTTTAAAATTAAGGACAACTAGATGGTATATCCATCGAATAGCTTTGTGCGAAATTCAATAAAGAAACAAACCAATTTCATAATGGATAATTTCACATGTTTTCAAGACTCGTAATGAAACTATACAACAATTTTGGGTAAAGAGTTAAAGAACTGCTTGTTTGTTTAAAATTAATTACAAAGCTGCACAATGGGCTATGTGTGCTCTGTTCACCACAAGTATCGAAAACCGGATGTTTCAAGTCCGCTGGCATATTGCTGGGCTGGTTAGGATGTTGGTGTTCTAACTTTAAACTAACACCAAAGTAATTACATTAAACAATATTAATATCTATTATGAATTAAGTGGTATTGAAAACAAATCAAATAATGAGATTATATAAGTTTAATCCGACAGTTTTATAAAGAATAACAGCTGAAAACACTTGAATATATGAATAAAGACAACTGAAAACTCGTGAAGACAATATTTTGAGTGTAAGTTATTTTAATTTTGATAAATGAGTAAGATGTCAAAAGTAATAAATATAATATAATTTTTAATAGAATTTGCTGGTTTATTGATAGAAACACCAGTTACTATAACATAAAAGTTATTGTTATATTATTATGTCGAAAATGGTTTTAAAAAAATAGATTTATTTTTTATGTCACAACTTGCTTTAAAATGCTTGGTACGATAATCCATCAAGGGAACGTTTATTATTACAAGTGACTGTTAAATGTATCTCAACCCACACTCGGTGGAGCTTAAATTTTTTATCTTCCAAAATGTCTTCACGAGAAATGGAAGGTTAATCCCTTACAAAGCACGACTTACGATAAGTCACAAGTCACACTTTCATCTTGGTGGAATTATTTACAAGGATTGGTATAAATAGGAGATGAAAATGACCAGTTTTCACTTGGATAAACTTTTGTACAAAGAATGTTTCTTAGAAAATACCTAAAGTGCTGCAAGACACAACATGAAATTCTCACAAATATATAGATCAAAGTCTTGGTAAGAGTATATCCTTTATACAAAAATTTGACGAAGTTAGAAAACCTTCGAATGTATCTGTGAATGAACCTGATGACATCAGCTTACGTGGTGACAGGTGAGAGATTGTTTACGTGATTGTATTTCCTTACGATACTTGGTTATACAGCATGGACAGGTAAAGTAACAGTTTGTTATCTTTGAATTACAGAGCATCCACTTGAAACAAACCAGGGTCATGAAATCTGTCCAAGACTCGAAGGAAGTCTGTACTATTGACATATTGACGTCATGTTTGTTTGGGTTTGTTTTTTTTTTAACAAAATCTCATTTCTGTTCAGAACTTGTGACGTAGTTGTGACGTAGTGTGTTTTGGTGACACTGAAAGGCTAGATACCATGAACATGTTCCACACCAGCGTCACACTGTTTCTGGATCTGGTTCACAGTGGCAACATCAATAAAGTAATACTTTATCATAGGAGACCCATGGAGCTTAGACCATTATCAGAGGAAACCCATGGAGCTTAGACCATTATCACAGGAGACCCATGGAGCTTAGACCATTATCATAGGAGACCCATGGAGCCTAGACCATTATCATAGGAGACCCATGGAGCTTAGACCATTATCACAGGAGACCAATGGAGCTTAGACCATTATCATAGGAAACCCATGGAGCTTAGACCATTATCACAGGAGACCCATGGAGCTTAAACCATTATCATAGGAGACCAATGAAGTTTTGACCTTTATCACAGGAAGTCCATGGAATTTATACCTTAATAGTAAAATATAAATGGGGATTATACTTTTATCACACGCGATTCAAGTGATGTAGATCTTTATTACAAGAAGTCCATGGAGCGTAGACCTTTATCATAAAAAGTCTATGAGGCGTAGACCTATATGCAGTGTACATCTTTTATCTATAATGTTATGTAATAGCGTTCTTAGTGTAAGGACTTTGTATGTCACGCACACGTTCAAATATTCGATCGCATGCGGGTCGTCAAGTTTCTTTAATATGCCTACTGGAGCATTTTAAATTACACAATTGACAAACGAAGTTCCTAAAGTATCAAGTGGTTAATACGTTCAGACTGTGAATCCGAATATTTGTGGTTTGTGGTTCGTTTTCACAACACATTTTGTCCCATTATTGTGGACTGAAATGTTACAGATTTAATAATGTCTAAACAAACTTTCATTGTTCACGACAGTAAATTTAACTATCCAATGAAACGCCTGTTTCTTAATATTTGCCCGGCATGGCCAAACGTGTCAAGGCGTGCGATTCGTAATCCGAGGGTCGCGGGTTCGCATCCCCGTCGCACCAAACATGCTCGCCCTTTCAGCCGTGGGAGGCATTATAATGTTCCAGTCAATCCCACTATTCGTTGGTAAAAGAGTAGCCCAATTGTTGGCGGTGGGTGATTATGACTAGCTGTCTTCCCTCTAGTCTTACACTGCTAAATTAGGGACGGCTAGCAGAGATAGCCCTCGAGTAGCTTTGTGCGAAATTCAAAACACAAACAAACAAACAGTCTTAATATTTAATAAAACAAACAAATTGTTTGTAAGCCTAAATAAATGAGAAATTGTTTTTAAAAAATGTACTTTAGACGATGTGGTCAAGAAATTGATTTAGTTATCTGTTTCTCTGTTATTTTGAATCACACACGACTAATACAGAATTGAGTTCTGATAGCACGAATTACTTTTTCTTTAGAATTTAAGGAGAAAAAACTGTATGAAGTGAAGTGGAAAATGTTAAAAATATTGATTAAATTAATAGCATATTTTTATCCTTTTAACTACAAATACACCAGTATTTCATAAGTGATGTGTCGGATCATGAGAGAATCTTCATCATCCATAGAGATAACTGTAGAACGCCCCCTATTGTTCTAGTTAGGACGGGTGTTGACAGGTTTATTACTTCTGAATAGAAATGTCGTGAAATATAAGGTCTTGACTTTATAAAAAGAAGGTTCGGTGTTCTCTAATGGTTTCTCTTTTACTACAGTTCTCGTCAACTGCTTTTACTTAGAAGACGATGAATGGAAACTCCTTGATGTGGAAATTGATATTAAATGACGGAATGGTTTTCATGAACGTTCTCAAAAAAATATTAATCGTTTCAAGGTCCAACATAACATTTTTTTTTCTCTCCTTCAATTATACTTTATAATTATTTCAATGGTTAACTTAAATGTCACTGGACTAGTTTTGTATCTAAGTTAAAATCGAGTGAACTTTGAAAAAAATTCTTCATGTCTGCAATCATTTTGACGGGCACCCAGTGGCTCAGCGGTATGTCTGCGGACTTACAACGCTAAAAACTGGGTTTCGATACCCGTGGTGGGCATAGCACATATAGCCTATTGTGTAGCTTTGTGCTTAATTCGAAACAACAACAACATTTTGATGGTTTTTGGTATAAAATTGCACTAAAGGCTAACTACACTGTGCCCCAGGTTTTGTAGTTAAATGTCCTCAAGCTTATTGTTGGCCCAATGGGAAGAACAATTTGAAAAGGTCGTAACTTATACATCAGTCAAGACATTACGTGTTATATTACTAATACATTCATGTATGATCGTATGTAACATCCAAGGTGATAGAAGAAGCGACGAATAATTTTCTTATATTTACAACTGATACTTACCTCCATCACTGAAGCTACGCGGGTATAATGTTTTCGCCCCAAGTTGTTTGTTTGTTTGTCAGTAAGATTTATCTAAAACGGCCGAATGGATTTGGACGAAAGTCGGAATATATTTGGACTAACTCAACTTAAAAATGATTAGGTGTTCGGGGATAAAGATCAAAGGTCAAGGTCACGAAAACCCTAAGAAAATTCCTCATTTGTTAACATGGGAATCAATTTTTCACATATTTTTATCCATAACATAGTCAAAATAACAACGACAAACATACCAATACATATCCGTATTTCTTGAGAGCCTTATATGGTAATCGCTATGTGACGTAGAGTTATGCTCCACTAAGTGCTCTTCTAGATCTCATTGTTTTAAGGGTTAAAGTACCGAGTTTCTTCGAGACTTCAGTGTAAGTGGACTTGGTTGATGACAGTATGAATTATCTATAATAATTTCGTTTCAAATATGTAACACACATATATATATATATTTATATGTGTGTGTTTTTCACCTGCGTGAATTAATGTGTCCTCTGCTTAATCACGGATTGGTAAAGTTTACCTAGGTTTCAGTTGCAACCGTCGCTAATTTTAAACTGTTGACCAAAGCATAATTAACCTACTAGTGACACCTACCGTCGGAAGGATGTTCTCTGACTCTTTGATCCGAATAACGGGATTGACTGTCGCTTTTGTTAGTAGTTCATATGTTCACAGATACCTCGGTTACCTAGAGAACCCGAGAGAGGTAAAAATTGGCTAAGAATAAACAAATAATTTGTCCTCAGAAAGAAGAGATCACGGTCTAAACTGTTGAAATGTTTGTAATTTGTTCTCAGAAAGATCAAGAGTAATTTGTTCTCAGAAAGAAGAGATCATAAACTGTTGAAATGTTTGTAATATGTTCTCAGAAAGAAGAGATCACGGTGTAAACTGTTGAAATGTTTGTAATTTGTCCTCAGAAAGAACAGATCACGGTGTAAACTGTTGTTGAAATGTTTGTAATTTGTTCTCAGAAAGAAAGAGATCACGGTGTAAACGGTGTAAACTGTTGAAATGTTTGTAATTTGTTCTCACGGTGTAAACTGTTGAAAAAGAAGAGATCACGGTGTAAACTGTTGAAATGCTTGTAATTTGTCCTCAGAAAGAAGAGATCACGGTGTTAACTGTTGAAATGTTTGTAATTTGTCCTCAGATCACCGGTGTAAACTGTTGAAATGTTTGTAATATGTTCTCAGAAAGAAGAGATCACGGTGTAAATTGTTGAAATGTTTGTAATTTGAAAGAACAGATCACGGTGTAAACTGTTGAAATGTTTGTAATTTGTTCTCAGAAAGAACTACAGGGGTAACTTGTTGAAAGTAATTTGTTCTCAGAAAGAATAGATCACGGTGTAAACTGTTGAAATGTTTGTAATTTGTTCTCAGAAAGAAGAGATCACGGTGTTAACTGTTGAAATGTTTGTAATTTATTCTGAAAAAGAAGAGATCACGGTGTAAACTGTTGAAATGTTTGTAATTTATTCTGAAAAAGAAGAGATCACGGTGTAAACTGTTGAAATGCTTGTAATTTGTCCTCAGAAAGAAGAGATCACGGTGTTAACTGTTGAAATGTTTGTAATTTGTCCTCAGAAAGAAGAGCTCACCGTGTAAACTGTTGAAATGTTTGTAATTTGTTCTCAGAAAGAAGAGCTCACCGTGTAAACTGTTGAAATGTTTCTAATTTGTTCTCAGAAAGAAGAGCTCACCGTGTAAACTGTTGAAATGTTTGTAATTTGTTCTCAGAAAGAAGAGATCACGGTGTAAACTGTTGAAATGTTTGTAATTTGTCCTCAGAAAGAACAGATCACGGTGTAAACTGTTGAAATGTTTGTAATTTGTTCTCAGAAAGAACAGATTACGGGGTAACTTGTTGAAATGTTTGTAATTTGTTCTCAGAAAGAATAGATCACGGTGTAAACTGTTGAAATGTTTGTAATTTGTTCTCAGAAAGAAGAGATCACGGTGTTAACTGTTGAAATGTTTGTAATTTATTCTGAAAAAGAAGAGATCACGGTGTAAACTGTTGAAATGTTTGTAATTTATTCTGAAAAAGAAGAGATCACGGTGTAAACTGTTGAAATGCTTGTAATTTGTCCTCAGAAAGAAGAGATCACGGTGTTAACTGTTGAAATGTTTGTAATTTGTCCTCAGAAAGAAGAGCTCACCGTGTAAACTGTTGAAATGTTTGTAATTTGTTCTCAGAAAGAAGAGCTCACCGTGTAAACTGTTGAAATGTTTGTAATTTGTTCTCAGAAAGAAGAGCTCACCGTGTAAACTGTTGAAATGTTTGTAATTTTCTCTCTTACGTGCCAAGTATTCGATATTTAAGTTTATATTAAGGACTTCGATGTTGTCCGGAATGTTGTTGTCCATCTCGAATTTATTTTTTTAACATACATGTCAGGTTGTGATTTATTTTAGGTTAATTTAATTTTTGAAATTGATATATCAAACGAGAACGAATGGTAGGAATTGAGTTGTTAGAATTCAGTACACGCATTTAAAAGTAACAATGGTTTGTTCTTTTGTGTTTAAACTTCGTGAAAAGCTACACGAGGGCTATCTGCGTTAGTCGTCCCTAATTTAGCAGCGTAAGACTAGAGGGAAGGCAGCTAGTCATCATCACCCACCGCCAACAACTGGGCTACTCTTTTACCAACGAATAGTGGGATTGACCGTAATAATAATAACGCCCCCACGGCTTGAAAGGGCGCGCATGTTTGGTATGATGGAGACTCGAACTCACGACCACACTAAACACCTGGCCGTGTCGGGCACCAATATCGATGGAAGGATCGGACATGAAAGTATATTCAATTCAGAAAACCATGAGTTGGAAGAGAATGAATAACTGTTATTCACAAGGCCCTTCAGACGTAACTAACTGACGTGACTTGTAACACACAAGAGACAAAGCTTCAATGAAATTATAGAGATAATATATTTTAATTACTGGCCCAGAATACAATGAACATTGACAATACTAACCAGATCGATAGTCACTGATCAGTTTAGGAGACACGAGAAACAAAACAGTTCTCCTCTTATAAAGGTATTTATTTTTTTAAATAGTCTAAACCAAATTAAAATGTAATTCATTTTATGTTTTCATGTTTTAGGTTATATATCCTTTTCATTAGCTGGTTGCCTTATATGGTTCTCCTGGCCAAAATTAATTCAATTTTCAGTCTGTTTTCTATATCTTATGAACAGAGCGTGGCTCAATGCTGTGGAGATAAGATTCCATGTTCAGTGTCCCAGCACCCCACACATACACACACAAAATAACGTACTTCACACAATAGGGATGTGGTTGCGTTATAAGAGTTAGGGTCAAATCCTACTATAAGATCTGACAAGAGTAGCCTAAGAGTTCGCGGTGGGCGATAGTACTTAGTTGCCTTCCCTATAGCCTATTATTTTAAACTTAAGGTCAGCAGATAGCTGATGTGTTGCTTTGTTGCTCGGAGCAAACCGACAGCCGAAAAAAAAATCAAAGTTTTAATCTTTTCATTGGTTCCGGACTTGTTGATACATTCTTATTTAGCAAGTCTAAACATTTCGTCTCTCACAGTTAACAAAGAACATTCGGATAGAATCTGGAACGAGTTGAGTAATAAAACAGCCTTATTAGAACGGATTGTTCGTTACCAAAGTGTATCCTCAAAACAAGCTAAGTTCCAGTAATGAATTCGTTATTTTTAGCCCGTTGTATAAAGACTCATAGATCGGCTCTGAGTGTTTGTGTTTTTCTCAAGCACAGACTTTTAGCTCAGACCTTGACCAGGTTTGAGATTTAATTACATTTTTACACTGCTGGCCAAAATCTTAAGGCCAATGAATATACAAATGATGACAATAAGAAAAGGGAAAATAAAAATAAAAACTTTTTTGCCTTCAACAGGAAAAATGTGAACACTATGAAATTAGCCTAAATATTTTGTTTGGTCAAAAGTGTAAGACCATACTGGCAAGAGGTGTTAATCGGTAAACACGTAACGAAATTTAGTCATCTGTGTTCAAACATTAGTTTTGTCAACATCTCCCACTGACATCTCCTGTGTTACATTGGTAAAAACATGGCTAAAGCTAAAAGTTGACAGAGTTTAAACGTGGCAGAATTATCGAGCTGCAAAAGCAAGGTCTCTCTCAACGTGCCATATCGGGTGAGATTGGGCGTAGTAAAACCGCTGTTGCAAATTTCTTAAGGACCCTGAGGAGTACGGAACGAGAATTTCAAGTGGTCGGTCTTGTATCAAACACTTCACACTTTGAAGATTAGGGAATCATAACAAACCCACCAGTATCAAACATTTCACACTTTGAAGATTAGAATATCATAACAAACCCACCAGTATCAAACACTTCACACTTTGAAAATTAGGATATCATAACAAACCCACCAGTATCAAACACTTCACACTCTGAAGATTAGAAATCATAACAAACCCACCAGTATCAAACACTTCACACTTTGAAGATTGGGATATCATAACAAACCCACCAGTATCAAACACTTCACACTTTGAAGATTAGGGATATCATAACAAACCCACCAGTATCAAACACTTCACACTTTGAAGATTAGGAATCATAACAAACCCACCACTAGCAAACACTTCACACTTTGAAGATTAGGGAATCATAACAAACCCACCAGTATCAAACACTTCACACTTTGAAGATTAGGATATCATAACAAACCCACCAGTATCAAACACTTCACACTTTAAAGATTAGAGAATCATAACAAACCCACCACTAGCAAACACTTCACACTTTGAAGATTAGGATATCATAACAAACCCACCAGTATCAAACACTTCACACTTTGAAGATTAGGGAATCATAGCAAACCCACCACTAGCAAACACTTCACACTTTGAAGATTAGGATATCATAACAAACCCACCAGTATCAAACACTTCACACTTTGAAGATTAGGATTAACAAACCCACCAGTATCAAACACTTCACACTTTGAAGATTAGGAATCATAACAAACCCACCACTAGCAAACACTTCACACTTTGAAGATTAGGATATCATAACAAACCCACCAGTATCAAACACTTCACACTTTAAAGATTGGGAAATCATAACAAACCCATCAGTATCAAACACTTCACACTTTGAAGATTAGGGAATCATAACAAACCCACCAGTATCAAACACTTCACACTTTGAAGATTAGGGAATCATAACAAACCCACCAGTATCAAACACTTCACACTTTGAAGATTAGGGAATCATAACAAACCCACCAGTATCAAACACTTCACACTTTGAAGATTAGGGAATCATAACAAACCCACCAGTCAAACACTTCACACTTTGAAGATTAGGGAATCATAACAAACCCACCAGTATCAAACACTTCACACTTTGAAGATTAGGGAATCATAACAAACCCACCAGTATCAAACACTTCACACTTTGAAGATTAGGGAATCA